>NC_037671.1:167402599-167611725 GCF_003255815.1 Theropithecus gelada
TTGAATGATAGGGTAGATGAGCAAGAATCTGCCCAGGAAGCAGTCCTAAATTTCTGCTATCACATATTTTGGATACATCCATGTTTTTGTGGTTGATGTGCCTTCCAAGCCAGCAGCCAACAGCCTGTCTGTTCTAATGATGTACATATAATCCACAAATTAGAACTTTATAGTTATTTTAAAATATTGATATAAAAACTTTAATTACATGTAAAGCCATTTGCTTTATGACAATTTATTTCAGAATGTATTTGGGAAATAAAAGAAAGAACTGTTAATATCATTGAATATGATTTTAACTGTTGTAAAATTTTGAGTGGTAATTTGCAAATTTTTAAATTTGTTTTATCTGCTTGTAGAAACAAAGGTTAGTACAGCATGGGGAAAACCATCCCCATGATCCAATTAGTTCCATCTGGTTTCTCCATTGACATGAGGGGATTACGGGGATTCTAATTCAAGATGAGATTTGGGGGGAACACAAAGCCTAACCATATCACCACCATTAGGCTTTCTTCCCTAAGGTCTAAACAGAAACTAGCCTTTTCAAAGACTCCACATTGATAATGTTGACTATTAGCTTATGTTCCCAGGTAGAGAACAAAGACACGATGAGATTAATTATTTCCTCACCCCTCCCTGAGATGTATGCTTCCTCTATTCCCATTTTCTTCACGTGTTCACCTTATCTTATGTAAAATGTAAATTTACTGGGCACTAGCTAAAGTCTTACAAGTATATAACCATTCTTCTCACTATGTCCCACCACCCACCCCCACCTTCTTAAGGAAAATATATAAATACTGATATGGTTTGGCTATGTCTCCACCCAAATCTCAACTTGAATTGTATCTCCCAGAATTCCCACGTGTTGTGGGAAGGAACCAAGAGGAGGTAATTGCATCATGGGGTCAGGTTTTCCCCATGCTATTCTTGCAATAGTCAGTAAGTCTGATGAGATCCGATGGGTTTATCAGGGGTTTCCACTTTTGCTTCTTCCTTATTTTCTCTTGCCACCACCATGTAAGAAGTGCCTTTCACTTCCCAACATGATTCTGAGGCCTTCCCAGACATATGGAACCGTAAGTCCAATTAAACCTCTTTTGCTTAGCAGTCTCAGGTATGTCTTTATTCGCAGCATGAAAACAGACTTATACAAATACTAAATCTACTGAGAACTCCATTGGAACAAATGGCCACAGATCCATCTGTGACTAGTGTTTTTCCAGGTGCATCCTCAAGCAGGCTCAATAAACCTTGATTGTTTGGGATATCTGCTGTAATCACTCATTTTTGTTGTCAAGGGCCATAAAAAATGAATTTACAGGAAAAGATAGGAATGAAATGAAAAATATAAAGAATAGAATGGAAGTTCTAGAACTAGAAAATATAATATCTCAAATAAAATTTCTCTAATTACTTAACAGCACATTAGAGACGGTAGAAGAAAGACTAAGTGAACTTGAAGACAGAGCAATACAAATTATCCAACCTCAAGAAGAGAGTACAGGATTAACAACAACAAAATATGTGTAGTGCCTCTGGAACCTGTAGGGAAATATAAAAACTCTAATATATGTTTAATTAGAGTTACAGAAGAGGTAAGAAAAGGAGAGAGTGAGGAAACAGTTGAAGAAATATTTACTGAAAAGTTTAAAATTTGGTCAAAAACACTGACATAGAGATCAAAGAAGCCCAGTGAACCTCATACAATGTAACTTACAGATAAAGATGCACACACACACACACACACACACACACACACACACACAGCCCTACCTCAGTGTATCATAGTCAAACTGGATATGATAAAGGATTTAAAAAAATCTTGAAGGAAGTGAGAAAAAAATGACACAGTGCACAACAGGAAGTGACAGAAGAATGACGGTTGTATTAGTCTCTTCTCACACTGCTAATAAAGACATACCCAAGACTGGGTAATTTATAAAGAAAAAGAGGTTTAATGGACTCACAGTTCCACATGGCTGGGGAGTCCTCAAAATCAGGGCTGAAGGCAAAGGAAAAGCAGTCACATCTTACATGGTGGCAGGCAAGAGAGCTTGTGCAGGGAAACTACCATTTATACAACCATCAGATCTTGTGAGACTTATTCACTACCACGAGAACAGTATGGGGGAAACTGTCCCCATGATTTAATTATCTCTACCTGACCCTGCTCTTGACACACAGGGATTATTACAATTCAAGGTGAGATTTGGGTGGGGACACAGCCAAACACGTCAACAGTTTATGTCTATCTCATTAGCCACATAGAGGTCAGAAAACAATTTAATGGTTTCTTCAAAATGCTTAAAGAAAAAAAAATCGGTCAACACAGAACTCTATACTCAAGAAAATATTCGTCAAAAATGAATGCAAAGTAAAGACTTTTACATACAATGCAAAAGTAGATTTCATTGCCAGCAGGCCTTAATTTTAAGATATGCCAAAAGGAAGTTATTTAGCTGAAGGGAAATGACATCAGAGGAGTACTTGCCTCTAAATGAAGGAATGAAAAGTCCTGGAAATGGTAAAAATGTGGGCAAACTTGGGAGGCTGAAGCAGGCAGATCATGAGGTCAAGAGATCAAGACAATCCTGGCCAACATGGTGAAACCCTGTCTCTACTAAAAATACAAAAATTAGCTGGGTGTGATGGCACACGCCTGTAGTCCCAGAGGTTGAAGCAGGAGAATTGCTTGAATCCAGGAGGCAGAGTTTGCAGCAAGCTGAGATTTCATATCACTGCACTCCAGCCTGGCAACAGAGCAAGGCTCCATCTCAAAAAATTAAAATAAAAAATTTAAAAAATGGGTAAACAGAAAAGGCTATAATTTTTTTCTTCTATTGTTTTCCTGAAAATGTATATGACTATTTACAGAATAAATTATAGTACCATATTGCAAGGCATACAATGTGTATAGATATAATGTATATGAAAACTTGTACATATAATAGGAGTAAAATATATTACACTTTTGCAAGGCTTTTATATCTCATACCTCATATGGAATAGGACAATATTAATGCTAAGTATATGTAATAAGTTAAGAATGTATTTCACAATCTTTACAATACTTTATATTGTAATTAAATAAATAGTGCAAAGAAATACACTAAAAACCAGTAGAGAAACTAAAAATGAATCTCACAAAATACAGCTATTCAAAAAACGCAAGAAAAAGGTAAGATTTTAAAAACAATGACACAATTAGAAAAAGTAGCAGACATAAATCCAGCTATGTAAGTAATTATATTAAATGAAATTGAAACACTCCAATTGAAAGTTAAATTGGAAAAGGACCCAATTCTTTGGCATATATGAGGAGCAATTTAAATGTAGGGCACAGAGAAGTTGAAAATAAAAAAATAGAAAAAGATATACCATAAAAACAGTCAGATAAGAAAGCTAGAGTGCCTACAATAAGATCAGACAAAGTAAGCTTTAAGATAAGAAATATTATCAGCAATAAGGAAAAATATTTTAAAATGATAAAACAGTTAGAAAAAAACAACAATCATGGATGAGTAGGTGTCCAATAACAAACCTTCAAAATACATGAAGAAAAAACTGACAAAATTAGAGAGTAAAAGCCAAATCCACTATCATAGATTTTAGCAATTGTTTCAGCAACTACTAGAACTTAACAAGAAATAAGCAAGAATAAGGAAGATTTAAACATGATTTATTGTCATGACCTAATTGACACTTATATAACAAATAATCCAACAACTATAGAACACATCGTTCTTCATTCAATATTCCTAGCTATCAGCCTCAAAAGATGAAAAAATATGATCAAATTAAATCCAAGACGAGTAAAAATATGATATAAAAAATGGGAGAAATCAATGAAGTAGAAAATCTAAAACAATTTTTGAAAATTTAAGAAAGTCAAAAGTGGGTTCTCACTATTTCTATTCAATATTGTACTGGAAGTACTAGACAGTTGAACACTGCAAGAAAAAAAAAATGCCTAAAGATTAGAATGGAAGAGGTAGGTCACTCTTCAATAAAACATTCAATTTTTATTTTAGATATACACAAGCAGGTTTGTTATATGGATATGTTGCATCCAGGTAATCAGCATAGTACCCAACAGATAGTTTTTTAACCCATGCTTTTCTCTCTACCTCCCCATCTAATAGTCCACAGTGTCCACAGTATCTGTTGTTCCCATGTTTATGTCCACGTGTGCTCAATGTTTAGCTTCCACTTATAAGTGAGATCATGAGATATTTAGTTTTCTGATTTTGCATTAATTCGCTTAGGATAATGGCCTCCAGCTGGATCCACGTTGCTACAAAGGACATGACTTCATTCTTTTTTATGGGTGCATAGTATTTCATGGTATATATGTACCGCATTTTCTTTATCCAATCTGCAATTGATGGGCACCTAGGTTCATTCCATGTCTTTACTATTATGAATAGTATGACGATGAACGTATGAGTGCATGTGTGTTTTTGATATAATGATATACTCAGTTATGGCATTGCTGGGTTGAATGGTAGCACTGTTTTAAGTTTTTGTGAAAATTCCAAGCTGCTTTCCACAGTTACTGAACTAATTTATATTCCTATCAACGGTGTATAAGCATTCCCTTTCCTCCACAGTCTCATTAGCATCTTTTATTTTTTGACTTTTTAACAATAGTCATTCTGACTGCTGTGAGACAGCATCTCACTGTGGTGTTAATTTGCATTTCTCTGATAATCAGTGATTATGAGCTACTTTTTCATGTTTGTTGGCCATTTGTCCTCTTTTAAGAAGTGTCTGTACACATCCTTTGCCCATTTTTTGTAGGGGCTATTGGTTTTTTGACTGTTGATTTGTTTATATTCCTTACAGATTCTGAATATAAGACCTTTGTCAGATGCATAGTTTGTGAATATATT
Organism: Theropithecus gelada; assembly: GCF_003255815.1. Taxonomy (NCBI): domain Eukaryota; kingdom Metazoa; phylum Chordata; class Mammalia; order Primates; family Cercopithecidae; genus Theropithecus; species Theropithecus gelada. The sequence continues at coordinate 167,407,498 of NC_037671.1, forward strand.
CTCCCATTCTGTAAGTTGTTTATTTACTCTATTGATAGTTTATTTCACTGTGCAGAAATAGCTAGTGAAATTAGGTCCCATTTGTCAATTTTTGTTTTTGTTGCAGTTGCTTTTGGGGACTTAGCCAAAAATTATTTGCCAAGGCCAGGGTCAAGAAGGGTATTTCTTAGATTTTCTTCTAGGATTTTTACAGTTTGAGGCCTACATTTAAATATTTAATCCATCATCAGCTAATTTTTCTATATGGTAATAGGTAAGGGTCCAGTTTCATTCTTCTGAATATGGCTAGTCAGTTATCCCAACTTATTTATTGAATAGGAAGTCGTTTCTCCATTGCTTTTAATTGGCTTTGTCAAAGATTAGATGGTTGTAAGAGTGCAGCTTTATTTCTGAGTTTTCTATTCTCTTCCATTGATCTGTCTCTTGTGCCAGTACCATGCTGGTTATAGTTTGAAACTGAGTACTGTATTGCCTCCAGCTTTGTTCTTTTTGCTTAGGATTGCTTTAGCTATTGTGGCTCCTTTTTGGTTCCATATGATTTTAAAAATAGATTTTTCTTTTTCTAATTCTGTGAAGAACAATATTGGTAGTTTATAGAAATAATATTGAATCTGCAAATTGCTTTGGCCAGTATGGCCATTTTAACAATATTGATTCTTACAATCCTTATTGCATGGAGTGTTGTGTAGTTCTCCTTGTAGAGATCTTTCACCTGTTCAGTTAGCTGTATTCCTATGTAGTAGATTACTTTTTATTTACAGAAAACTTGATTAGGTACATAGAAAATAGTAAGAAATTCACAATGTAAATATGAAAGTAAGTAAGAGATTTTATCAAGGTCACAGAATGTAGTCAATAGAGAAAAATATTTGTCCTTTTATACACTAGGAGTAAACAATGGAAAAGATAACATCTTTTTTAAAATGGCTTTAAAATAACACCAAAATCATAAAATACTTAGGAATACATTCAACAAGACATGTAAAATGTCTACCCTGAAAACTATGAAACATTGATAAGAAAATAAAAAGACCTAACTAAAGAAAGAACTATACTATGTTCAATAGACTGCCAGATTTAAACTTTTGAAGCTGTCAGTTCTCCACAAATTTTTCTATAGAGTCTAAGCAATCACAGCCACAATCTCAGAAGGCTTTAGAAAAAGAATTTGAGAAGGTGATTTGGAAATTTATATAGAAATGAAAAAGACCTAAGAGTGCCAAAATAATCTTGGAAAAGAGCAAAATTAAAAGACTTACTTTACTTGAATTTAAAATTTACTATCATCATCAACACAGTAAGATATCATTAGGATATATGAGTCAGAATAGACTCACAGTTCGACAGAAGAAAATATAGAGCCCAGAAATAGACTCATATTTGTTCAGTAAGTTGGTTTGGACAGCATTTTTAACAAATGGTGCTGAAACAAGTAAATACCCACATGGAAATAAACAAACAAATCCTTGATTCCCTGCCACATACACACACACAAATCAAGCTGGATCACAGATCAAATCATAAAAGCTAAAACCACAAAGCTACTAGAAAACAAAACAAAACAAAACAAACAAACAAACAAACAACCCAGGAGGGCCAGGCCTAGAGGCTCGTACCTGTAATCCCAGCACTTTGGGAAGCCAAGGTGGGCGGATCACCTGAGGTCAGGAATTCAAGACCAGCCTGGTTAACATTGCAAAACCCCATCTCTACTAAAAATACAAAAATTAGCTGGGTGTGGTGGCACACACATGTAATCCCAGCTACTCGGGAGGCTGAGGCAGGAGAGTCACTTGAACCCAGGAGGCAGAGGTTGCAGTGAGCTGAGATTGTGCCACTGTACTCCAGCCTGGGTGACAGAAGGAGACTCTCTCTCAAACAAAACAAAACCCAGGAGAATATCTTAATGAACTGGGTGTAACTAAAGATTTCTTAGAACATGAAAATAGTAACAATAAAAGCAGAAGATTAGTAAGTAAGATTTCATGAACCTCAAGACTGTTTTCATTGAAGAACAATGTTAGGAATATGAAGAGGCAAGCCACAGACTTCCAGAAAATATTCTCAATGCATATGTCTTGTGTAGAAAATATAGAGAGAACTTCTACAAACAACTCAATGAATTATTGGCAAAAGATTAGAATGAACTTGTCAAAAATGAGGCTATTTGAATGGCCAGTAGCATTGGAAAGATTTCTCTACATCACTAGTCATCACTGAAATGCAAATTAAAATCACAATAAAACACCACTTTGCATGTATTAGAATGGATAAAACTAATATGACAAACACAACCAAAGTTGTTGAAAAGACAGAGCAACTAGAATTCTCATACATAGCTAATGGGTGTGAAAATGACACAACCACCACGACCTTTGAAAATGGTTTGACTGTTTTTCGTAATATTATACATACACCTAGCCTATAACACAGCAATTATGCTAAAAGTTATTTACCCAACATAAACAAATGTGTATGTATATGTGTATGTGTGTTGTAAAGACTTGAACACAATGTTCCTAGAAATTGTTTTTCATAATAACCTCACATTGGAAACTGGAAATAATATAAAGATTCATTGATAAGCGAATGGATTACAAAAGTATGGTACATTCATGAAATGGAATTTTAAAAAGGATGAATTATCCTTAATTTTAAAAAAGGATGAACTATCATTATAACAGCATAGATGAAATTCACTGACATTAAGCTGTAAAAGAATACATTCTCTATGATTTCATCTATATGATGTTCTAGTATAGGAAAAACTATTCCATCACAGAAAAAATTAAAAAGCAGTTGTCATTTGGTGGTGGAGTATTAACTGGTAAGCAGACAGGAAACTTTCTCAGGGGATGGATGTGCTGTTTATCTTCACAGCGGTTCAGATCCCAAGGCTGCATGTGCTTATCAAAATTCATTGAATTGTACACTTAAGATATGTGCATTTTACAATATGCAAATTTTATGCCACACCAAAAGAAACAGAACATAAACAATATTGAGCTCTATTGAATATGCTTGGGTAGTTTTTTCGCAGAATTTGAAGCTAGGAATTCTAATTTACACTCTATGTATTCTATTACTGAGCAAACAAGTAAATCTACTACGGATAATGAAGACAATTTTCTCAACTGTTGGATAAGGGCATTGTAAATATGGAAAGCATTAAAATGATAATGTAACGTGTGGTGTTGGATTGGAATTGGAAATGTCAATATTGACTCATTACAGATAGGATGGATGGTTAGATAGATAGACAGATAGATAGACAGACAGGTGAGAAGAAAAAGCTCTTCTTTATAGTGGAAAGCCAACCAATAAATCCATAAGGAGCCACAGAGTTAGAAAAACTTGAATGCATGATAAAACTAAGTGGTTAAAGTTCATTGAGGAACAGGACATTTACACAATTGGAAAGTATCTCCTCAAAATTGCTCCAGAGAGTAGAGATCTATTGGATACTTCCTCAACTTGGTGATTAAAGTTAATATCCCCAGTACTGTGACAAGTCAACATTATATATATTTTTTATGATGCACTGAGAAGAGCTCAACATCACTTATTTGGTATTCTTGCCAAAAACGCATTACCTAAATGTAATAATGAAGAAACATCATATAAACCCAGATTGATAGACATTCTACAAAATAGTTGCCCTGTAATCTTAAAAATTGACAAGGTCAAGAAAGAAAAGGTAAGACTGAAGACCTGTTTTCCCAATCTTTTATAGACTAAAACACATGACAACTAAATGCAATTCATGATCCTTATTGGACTTTGAATCAAGATTTTAAAAATAGTTATAAAACAGCATTGTGACAAAAGGGAAAATGGAATATACATTGTGGATTAAGTAAGAATATTGTATAAATGTTAAATATCCTGATTTTGATCATTGTAAGAGAATGCATAAATATTTTGGAGTGCAGGGGCACAATATCTCCAACTTGCTCCTAAACAGTTCAGAAAAAAAAATTATGTATATGTATACATACACAGGTTCATAATGAAATGAGGCAAAATGCAATAACTGTTAAGTCTGGTGTAAATGATATACAGGAGATCTTTGTATAATCCTTGAAGTTTTATCTAAGTTTAAAATTATCTCAAAATAAAAAAAAACTATTGTAAAAATATTAAAAGACTTGAAGTTAAGTTAAAAAAAGAAAAATATATTAAGTACAAAAGCAGAAATGATGAAATTGAATTTGTACATTTTTATTTTTTGAGACAGAGTCTTGCTCTGTTGCCCAGGTTGGAGTGCAGTGGTGCAATCTTGACTCACTGCAACCTCTGCCTCCCAGTCTCAAGTGATTCTCGTGCCTCACCCTCCCGAGTGGCTGAGATTACAGGCATGCACCACCACACCCAGTTAATTTTTGTATTTTTTAGTAGAGATGGGGTTTCTCCGTGTTGCCCAGGCTGGCTTTGAACTCCTGGCCTCAAGTGATCCACCTGCCTCGGCCTCCCAATCCTCCCTGGGATTACAGGCATGAGCCACTGCACCCAGACTGAATTTGTACAATTGATAGACAATTTTATAGTTGTCTCTGACAACTGAAACAACAGTATATGCATTTTCCAGAAATATTTTGAAAAGAATAACATCAATATTATAAGTGAGAAAATAAGCATAAGAATTGATGTACTAAATTAGAACTTGAATTTTTATAGTAGAAGCAGGGAGGAAGAGGGAAAAGCCTTCTGGGAAGATGAAACAGTGCTAAGACCTTGTGCTGGGAGGGAGGATGAAGCTCTAGGGGAGAATCCATTTCCTTGCTTTTTCCAGTTCCTAGAGGCTGCTGGTTTTCTGTGGCTCATGGTCCCTCTCCTTCATCTTCAAAGTCGGCAATGGTGGGCTGAATCCTTATCAAACTGCATCAATCTGATCTGCTCTTTGCATAATTTTCTGCACATCAAAGATCCTTGTGATTACATTCAGCCTTCCTGGAGCAGTTAATCTCCCTATTTTATAGTCTTCTAATTAGACACCTTAATTCCATCTGCAACCTTCATTTCCCCTTTGCCATGTAACTTATTCACAAGTTCCAGAGATTAGTATGTGAGTGCCTTTTGAGAACCAATACACTGCCTACCACAGTGAATAGAAAGCCAGGGTGCTCAGAGTACAGTGAGTATGGGAAACGTTGATAAAGACCACACTAGAGGGGTAAACACTGTGACTATATTACTACTAACACAAAGTCCTCGGTTATTACAGACAAGAAGATGTATAGATCCCCTCTCTCCCAAACCTACTTCCCATCCTGTTTCCCACTAAGTACCTGGAAGAATCTAAAGATTCTTCTAAATATTCTAAAAGCCAAAAGGAAATTTCAAATCATCATCTGAATAGCTGGCTATGCAAAAGGGCACTTTTATGTAGGAACGTAGGTTGGAAATACCTAAAATGCGAGAACTTATTTTTCTCCTTAGAGAGATGGAGCAGAAAAGAGACAAAAGAAGAGAAGAGGGTGAATTAGAAATGGAATTAGAAATGTGGGAGATTTGCTACAGTATCTTTATGAATGACGATGTCTAACAGTCTGTATAATGTTTTTCTGCTCCTAAAATTTAAATTTCTAACTTTTGGCAAAGTTTGCTGTGTATAAGAAGGCTCTTAGCGAATAGATTTGTTGCAGAAATCAGGAACAGTGGCTGCATGCACCTCTGGGAGACACCATTGGAGAGATAAACAAACACTTTAAGGCACAAAGTCAACAAGGACAACCCAGTAGAGGCAAAAAGTCCAAATAGAGGTCACCGTGAGATGGCACTAACTCCCTCTCAGTAACACAGAAGTCTAGGGAGGGCATTCAAGGCAAACTTATTCAGATTTGGAGAGCTGAAAATCTCAAGTTGACATCTAGACCATGAGTCTGCCCTCTTTCTCTAAAACTGCATGTTTTCAAGGATGCCTGTTTTCAGCAGCATTTCATACTCTCTCATCCCTTTTGCAGCCTCTTTGCCTTACCAAGATTCCTTTTCCGTAATTTTAATCCAGAAAAACTTGATAACTCTTAGAGTACATAGGTGTAGGAAAGAAATTGGAGTAAAAGAGAGAACATGTTTGCAACTACAAATCAGAGCTGACATGGAAAATAGAGCTTGGGTATCCTGAAATAATTTCACAGGGCAATGTGTGCAGGACAGCATGAAAGTAACCGACATTGAGTTTGGCCAATTTAAGGACTTTCCAATTACTTTGAAAGCCATTGATTGAATTTTCTATTCTGAAATAAATAGTCTTGTAGTGTTCAATTGCTCTGTTCAGGACAGAGACTTACAAAGCAATCAGTAGTTTAGTTTCTTGAACTGTTAGCCAAATTGAAATCACTTCAGTGTCTGACACCTCGTTTTTCATGAAGTTTGGAAATGAGATGTAGTGAGAGGAGATGAGTCTCCAAGTTAGAGAGAGTTCACAGGTCTGGAGGGAGTGAATAGAAGCCAACCACACCCACCCCAAAAAGGAAATGCTTTTCAACACCTATGTATTTTTTTTAAGTTGCATTTCGTGTGTCATTTTAAACAAAAACAGCTTGACACACTCTGTAGTGTCATGCACTAGAGCTGCTTTTCCTACATTTTATTTTCTGATTTCCCAGGATTTAATTTTTTCCCTTCCATTTCCAACTATATTTATCTTGAGTTAGAACAGTTGCTCCCCTCAATGAAAGAGCCAGAAAGAAGGCTCTCCAGCATTTCGATGGTCTCCGGCAAAATGGCCAGAGGAATAGTCAAGACTTTCTACTTTGCTTCTAATTCAATAGGGACCTGCATCATGAGCACTCAAGTGCTTATTCCATAGCCTAGGAGTTGAAATATTACATAAAATGCTATTGAAGATTCCCTTTTAAAGTTATATGGAAACATGGGTTAATTACCAAAAAGAAGGATTATGAACTGAAGTGAGTATTCATATAATGAACTGGTACATCCATAAATGAGCCAGAGTTTTTAAAATGAGACGAGTGGTCAATTCTGTTGCCTGTAAAATCACTTTTGAAGACATTATTTATATGCAGCTTTTACTAACATCTCACTGTGATGTGTAAAATTCCTACTCCCATTGAGAACAATGGAATTTGATCTGGACCACATGACAAACAAATGATTCTCTATAAGATATCTGTTTATGCTAACAGGTCCTTGGCTGCTCCCATGTAAGAAATCAACATATTATGCACAGAAATAAATTTATTGCAGGTTCACAATTCTCATTTCAAGAGTTTCTTGTTTTTAATTCACAAGTTCCTCCAATCCTTACTAAATACTTGCAATATTTGTTTTGTAAAATAAGAAACAAGATCAAGCAATACCGTTTACAATGGTCAATATGTCCTCCAGTGTTGAAATCAGGATTGAGAGTTTCTGTTTCTGTCTAACCTACGTTATTTCCTGATTCTTTGCTGTGTTTTATGAGTACATATTTGGAAACAACTTGGCCCTAATTCTCCCCTCCCCACACTCAATCTTTCTTTCTTCCTGCCCCAGAATTTTGATTTAAAGGGTGGCAACAGATGGTCCATAATGGTTGAGACTTGTAGGATGACCAGTATTGTGAGGAAAAAAGCAACATTAGGATAAAATAAGAACGAGAACTGAATGAAACTGAATGAGAACTTCGGAGATGCTTATATAAATCACATAGGTGATTGCCAATTGAGAGAGATAACTCTTTTTATAAAGGAATAGATGGAAATAAACACACTTAAGATCCACAATGTTCTCTTATTTAATTTTCAATAAATTATAACCTTGGCCAGGCACCGTGGCTCAGGTCTATAATCCCAACACTTTGGGAGGCTGGGGCGAGAGGATTGCAACCAGTTCAAGACCAGCCTGGAAAACACAGGGAGACTCCGTCTCTACAAAAACATTTAAAAGTTGGCCAGGCATGGTGGCTCATGCCTGTAATCCCAGCACTTTGGGAGCCGAGGAGGGTGGATCACTTGAGTTCAGGAGTTTAAGACCAATCTGGCCGACGTGGTGAAACCCTGTCTCTACTAAAAATACAAAAATTAGCTGGAAGTGGTAGCGCACGTCTATAATCCCAGCTACTCAGGAGGTTGAAACATGAGAATAGCTTGAATTCAGGAAGTGGAGGTTGCAGTGAGCCACGATTGCGCCACTGCACTCCAGCCTGGGCTACAAAGGGAGACTCCGTCTCAATAAAAAAAAAAAAAAAAAAAAAAAATTAAAAATTATCAAGTGTGGTGGCCCATGCCTGTGGTCCCAGCTACTCAGCATAATGAGACAAGAGGATTGCCTGAGCCCAGGAGGCTGTACTCCAGCCTGGGTGTCAGAGTGAGACCTTGTCTCAAATATATATATATATATGTGTGTGTGTGTGTGTGTGTGTGTGTGTGTGTGTGTGTATTCATGTTTATGGATAAGAAAACCAGGGCCAGAGAGATTGGGTTATTGTTTAAAGTGAAACAACAAAAATGAGTGACGGCATCCATATTAAACCCGCAGCCATCTGGTTTCAACATCTGTCTTCTTTGATGAGAAACATGGAGAAGTGATGTATTTATGGATTCACAGGGTCAAAGGGAGGCAGAATTTAATATAGAGATTGAGAATGAAAAGAGAGAGGAGGAGGTTCAGTCAGAATTTCCAATGTTTCCAAAATAGAGAAAAGATATGGTTAAGAATCTGAGCACAGAAGCCAAGAGAAAAATGTCAAGTTGGGTTTCAGGAGGCCATGAGGATAACTGATAAGAACTTGTTTGTTTGAAATTTAAGGGTCATCCCACAACTGTGCTCTGGTTCTCAATGCTTTCTGCTTTGTAGATTTCTAACTCCTCACCTCTTATTCTTTTCTACAACTTCACCCACTCCATCTCTAGAGACTTCTTTACATCATACTTGAAATATATTCGTGTATTTTTTCACAACAAACATCTTCATCTTTGTCCTACAGCAGCTGTGGCTCTATTTCTCCTGTGCTTCTTTTCAAGCAAACTTCTTGAATTCATTGTTTTCATTTCCGCATATCCTATTCACTCAAACTGGTTTCCGGCCCTGCCATAATCCCATTACCAACAACGTGTCATTAAATCAAACACACATCTTCCTTTGGACTTCAACTTCACTTGACCTTTCAGCAGAATTTTGACACTTTTGTCATTCTTTGATTTCCCTGACATCACTCCCTCCTGGTTTTCTTCCTACCTCTGTTCACTCCTCATTATCCTCTGTAGAGTTACCTTCCTCTACCTGAACTTCAGGCGCTGGTGATTCTGAGTTCTGCCATGGGCCCAATGTCTTTCCCACAATTCTCATCTACCCAGGGTGCCCTTATCCATGCTTGTGTCTTTCATTATCTGTCATATGGAGTCATTTCCCTCAAGAATGCCTCAGTCTTATTTCCAACTATCCACTAAACATGTACTCTTATCTCATGGAAACACAAAACCTTGCATTTCTAAACCTGTTATTACATTATTTCCCAAATCCAATATTTCTAGAGATTTCTACATTAGCAAATCTTTCATTCAATTCTCCCTTGTGCAAGGCAAACTCTGTTTCCTACTTCACCCATTTCCCATTGCATCTATTCAAGTGTCAGATCAATTTTACCTTTTACAAATTATTCAATGTAAATTAGTTCAGCCACTTTGGAAAGTGGTTTGGAGATTTCTCAAAGAACTTATAACAGAACTACCATTCAACCCAGCAATTCCATTACCGGGTATAAACCCAAAGGAAAAAAAGACACACGCACTTGTTGTTTATCACAGTGCTATTCATGATAGCAAAGACATGGAATCAACCTAGGTGATCAGTGGTTGATTAGATAAAGAAAATATGGTCCATATACACCATGGAATACTATGCAGCCATGAAAAAGATGAAATCATGTCCTTCACAGCAACATGGACACAGTTAGAGGCCATTACCGTAGGTGAATTAATGCAGAAACAGGAAACCATATATCACAATATATCACATGTTCTCAATCATAAGTGTGAGCTAAACATTGGATACTCATGGGCATAAAGATGGCAACAATAGACACTGGAAAGGGAGAGGAAGAGAGAGGGGGCAAGGGTTGAAAAACTAACTCTTAGGTACTATGCTCACCATCTGGGTGATGAGATCATTCATAACCTGAACCCCAGCATCACGCAATATACCCATGTAACAAACCTGCATATGTCCCTCCTGAATCTAAATCTAAAATAAAAGTTGAAATTATAAAAATAAATAAATAAATAGATATTATTCAAAATACTCTACTCCCTTCATTCTCACTTTCACTCTTCTGGCCACAACAACGTCATTTCTTGCCTTCACAATAGTAGCCAACCCTCACTGGCCGCTCTGCTTCCAGCATGTGGTCTTTAACTAATTCTCCATACTGTTCTAGAGTTTCTTATGTCACTCTTCTTTTAAAAATACTTTAATGGCTTCATAGTGTGTTTTAGGTAAATTTCAAACTCTAAAATAGCTTACAAAACTCCGTGTGATCTGATCTCTCCCTCCCTCTTACCTCATTTGATCCACTCTCCTCCCAATCTATGGCTCTAGCAATGACAGAGTTTCCTGCAATGCTTTTACTCTCCACCACATCTTCTTTCTTTCCCTCTGGCTGCTGTTCATCCTGCATGCCTCAGCCCCAACATCATTCTTTTAGAGGGGTCTCCCTGGCCCTCAGGCTACATTTGGTTTTGCACTCCCATCTCACCTAGCATTTTCCATCAAACATTATGGTAATTGACCATTGTATTGTCTTCCCCACTGAACTGAGAGCTCCATGAACACAGGGTTTATGGAAACATGTTCACCCCCATATTTGCAAAGTGTTATGTCTCACACATGTAAGTTCATAAATACTTGCTGAACAAGTGAGCCCAAGATAACCACATAAAAACCAGGGTGTCTAAGATAGCTGGTCATGAAGCGGTACCTTCAGTCCCTCTGCTTTGATCCTGTTGTTTACTCTCTGTTCCACCAATGTCAGGGACAGTGAGTGCATGGTATATAATCTGATTAGAAGTTCATGGAAAAAAAGCTGATTAATAATATAATTTTTTGAATGTTTATTTTAGGTTCAGGGATACATGTGAAAGTTTGTTAAACAGGTAAACGCAGGTCACAGAGGTTTGTTGTACGGATTATTTCATCATCCAGGTATTAAACCCAGTACCCAATAGTTATCTTTTCTGTTCCTCTCCCTCCTTCCACCCTCCACCCTTACGTAGACCCCAATGTCTGTTATTATTTTCCTTGTGTTCATAAGTTCTCATCATTTAGATCCCATTCATAAGTGACAACATGAAGCATTTGGTTTTCTGTTCCTGTGTTAGTTTGCTGAGGAGTTAGTTTGGTGAGGATGATGGCCTCCAGCTCCATCCGTGTTCTTGCAAAAGACATGATCTCATTCTTTTTTATGACTGCATAGTATTCCATGGTGTATATGTACCACATTTTCTTTGTCCAATCTGTCGTTGATAGGTATTTTGGTTGATTCCATGTCTTTGCTATCATGAACAGTGCTGCAATGAACATTCGCTTTATGCTACAGTGATTTCTATTCCTCTGAGTATATACCCAGTAATGAGATTGCAGGGTCAAATGGTAGTTGTGCTTCTGGCTCTTTGAAGAATCACCATACTGCTTTCCACAATGGTTGAACTAATTTACTCTGTCACCAACAGTGTATAAGTGTTCCCTTTTCTCTGCAACCTCATCAGCATGTTATTTTTTTTTTTTACTTTTTAATTATAGACATTCTGACTAGCATGAGACGGTATCTCACTGTGATTTTTATTCGCATTTTTCTAATGATTAGTGATATTGAGCTTTTTTCATATGCTTGTTGGCAGCATAATAACAGAATTTTTCAATCCTAAAATAAAAAGAAATCTAATCTAGACAGAAATGTCTGGAGGAAATTTGACCCTTATGTCATAGACTTACTAAAAAATAAACACAAGCTAATAGTCTTTCATCTAATTCATAATATTATGAAATCCAAACATAGATTTAATGGAGATAACATAGGATAAAAATATAAATAGCTCGACTCACCTATAAATTTTGTTATTATCAAAATATTTACAGGAAAAAATCAAACATCATAAAATTTAGAGCAGTAAATTTTGATATCAGAAAATCAGACTTGGTAGAAATAAGAACTATAAAAGAGAAAACTCTAAATGAAAGAACTTATATCTGATAAAAAGTTAATTTGGGTTGCAGGAGTGATCAGGTAAAATCCATAGTAAAATTAATTGAACCCACTGAAAATAATTTTAGTAAGACGAAAATGGTAAAAGAAAAGAATTCAAAATTATTTGACTGCTTTTTAGAGAGAATTAAACAATAAACTGGCTTAGTGAATTTTTACCTGGAAAATAATATTTTGGCAACATTATATTACTAAATACATATATGTGTGTGTATATATATACACACATACATATATATACACACATATGCACACATACCCCTATATATATTATATATCTGTAATACATAATTAATTGTGTCAACATCCTTGGAGAAAAGAGTAAAATTAGCTGGGTCAAAATAATAGAAATCAAAAGTTTCTGTGACCCACTTGTTGTCTTTTATGGCCAATCTCACTAGCTCACAGGTATGTCAAGTGAGAATCAGAGAATTGCTTGTTGAACACGAAGTCTAAAGGAAAATAATTAATTCAGATTAAAGTATTAATATTAGATAGTAATAGCCTAAAAGGGTGATGTGTTCCTTTTTGTAGCCAGGACTAGATAACCCAAATTCTTTAGTTTCATATTTCATGTTTTCAAAAGTACTTTTTTGTGTGTGCCAGATTTAGAATGCAAATTTCACCACTTTACTCCCAACATTAACCTTTTAACTACCAAGAGACTGGTATTCTCATTTACTCACAAATAGTGTCACATGCAATCCCTCCTTTGCAGTTTTGCTCCCTCTCTGCAATTCTCTCCTGTCCTTTTATCATGTCTAAATCCATGCTTTCTGCTTCACAATGTCTACCCTGATCAATACAGCCTTATATTATTTCACCATCCTGCTTTGAATTTTTTTTTTTTTTTTTTTTTTTTGAGACAAGGTCTCATTCTATCACCCAGGCTGGACTGCAATGGTGTAATCTCAGCTCACTGCAGCCTCAACCTCCTGGGATCAAGTGATCCTTCCACTTCAGCCTCTTGAGTAGCTGGGACTACAGGCACACAACACCACACCCAACTATTTTTTTTTTTTTTTTTTTTGTAGAGACGGAGTTTGGCCATGTTCCTCAAGCTAGTCTCAAACTCCTGAACTCAAACAAACCTCCTGCCTTGGCCTCCCAAAGTGCTGGGATTACAGGCATGAGCCACCATGCCCAGCCCTGAATTCCTAAATTTTTATAATGTTTACAGACAGTTTCCTGACATTTCCATTTGCCATGTTTTTAAGAAATAGCACCCTATGGGGAGGAAAGTATTCTGTCTATTTCTCCTAACTAAATAATGAGTTCCTTGAATAAAGGGGAAGACGATGCCTTAGCTCTGCATCTGTCATACTGTCTTGAACATCACAGGCAACTGATATAAGCCTTTTAGAGTCTGAAAAAAAAATGGAAATATCTTTGGAGAAAATTTTATCCTGAGAGATGCATTTCTCCATGAAAACTTAGCAGAAAATGGGAATATTCTATTTAATTTAAACTAATTAAATACTTTAAACTTTAGTTTAAATATTTAAACTAATTTAAATAGAATAAGTTAAATATTCTATTTAATTAATAACTTCACCTAAAAAAATCTATTAGAACATACAGACCAGAGATTACAAACTAATAGCCTTTGGCCACATACATGTGTTCAGCACTCAAATAATGTTGTTTTCAGCTTAATTCCTCATCAATCTTTGAAAATCAGAAAAATTCATATTAAAATCTATATTTCTACTTTCTCTTGAAATATCAGAAGTGTTGGCAATACTGGATTCACGTGGTTTAGCATGGCAACAATTGTCCAACTCAAATGTGGCTGGCCCTTTGAGGTGTTTTTTCACCATATTCTCTTCTCAGTTCTCTTCACTAGTTTTCTATTACTTGACTGATCTAAATAGCTATTTGGGGTTATCTCACCGACTCTTTATGTTATTCTGAGGGGATGACAATGTTTGTAGTTGGTCTTAGAATAACATTTTCCAAGAAGCAAAACTTCCTTCTCATCAGAAATGTGCTTTGCTTTTCTGTCCTCACACAGGTCAAATAAATTACAACTCCGATCCCATTCTACTGATGATTGCAGCAATCCATATAAAAGGCAACATTCTGAGTATTCAAGGAAAGAAACCGAGCTACCATTTATGTGATGAAATCGCAGGATGGCTCAAGAAAAAAGGGAAGATATCATTAGTCACCCAGACAGAATGTAAGATCTGCAGGAACTGGCAAAAAGTTCACTAAAATTACAGCAGAGAGGAGCACATGTTTGCTCAAGAAACAAAAGGAGATTTAGATCCAGCAAAGACAGAATTCTAGCCCAACTCTGAGAACAATTGTTTATGCTCTCACATGGAAGATACCTAATTTAGAAAACTGTAATGAACCTCAATTGTCAGGAAGTTCTCAGAAACACTGTGCAGCACAATCCACACCGAATGACACCAAGATTCAGTGGTTTATAAAAAGTTGGTTGACTTATCATAAGAATATGTCGGGGATAAAATCCAGAAAGGCAGAAAAAAGAACTGTGTTTAATCAAGAGGAAGTGGAGAAAATTATATACATGTATTTTTATATAGAAAAGAAGGAGAGGATATTTAGAGCCTTTTGGTAAACATCAAATCCAAGAAGCCTGTGTCTGTCTCTCACTGAGGATATTGTAAAGATTTGAAGTAGCTAAGAATATACCACTGAAAGAAGCACAGTCCTTTGATTCTACCCTCTGTCCCAAAACTATCAGACCATGGGGTTTTTAACAAGTTGTTTAGTGAAGAAGCACTGCCCAAAAAGACTTGGGAGACTCTAATTCTCTTGTTTGTACATCAATAAACTACAATCCAGATAGGCTGCATGATATGCTGAGGTTGTCATGCATTCAGCAATTATTTACTGGATACTTCTTTTTTTTTTTTGAAATGGAGTTTCACTCCTGTTACCCAGGCTAGAGTGCAATGGCAAGACCTTGACTCACTGCCACCTCTGCCTCCCAGGTTCAAGCGATTCTCTTGCCTCAGCCTCCCGAGTATCTGGGATTACAGGCATAAGCCACCATGCTCAGCTAATTTTGTATTTTTGGTAGAGATGGGATTTCATCATGTTGGTCAGGGTGGTCTTGAACTCCTGACCTCAGGGGATCCACCTGCCTCAGCCTCCCAAAGTGCTGGGATTACAGTTGTGAGCCACCATGCCCCGCCCCAGATACCTCTTTTTGATGTACAAAGATTAGTTAGCCAAAGTCATTGCACTCAGATGTCATAAAATCAATCAGGGAGAAAGGGCAGAAACCCCAAAACAATATGTATTAATAGAATAATAATGTTAATGATAATAATAGTTTTCAGTTACCATATGCTGCAATGTTTCAAATGCTGTGTTATGTGATGAATTTCTGTCACCTCATTTATTCTTCCAAACTTCCTACATGTAGGTCTAACCGTCCATACATTAAAGATGCAGTGATTGAAGCTTAGGAATTAAACATATTGTTCATTCATTCAATAAATAATTCTAATTCAAGCTATTTAAAATATATCCCTATATATGCATATATATGTCCAGTAGGAATAAGTGGTATGAAGAAAAACAAAGTAAGGCAACAGGATAAGAAAAGAAGAAAGGTTTCTCTGAGAGGTGATACTTGAGAAGAGACTTAAAGAAAGTGAGGAAAAGAGTTATTTGGGGGAAGAATATTTGAGGCACAAGAATAGAAAGAATAAAAGCCCTAGGTGAGAGTACATATAAGAAATATTATTTTCCTCTTTCCCATTTCCTAGAAGATAAGATAAATCGGACTTGAATCCTTCCTACAAGAAACTTATAATTTACTAGAAGGGTAGAACCTATGCACTAATATAAAAACAAATGGTAGAATATAAAAGAGATAGAAATGAAATTAAAAGTCAAAAGAGATAGATATTTTATTTAACTTGGAAACAGGGGACCATTGCAGGTTAGAAAACACTGAAAACCTCCCAGAGTGGCTTTGGAACTTCCTTTAAGAATAAGTAATATTTATCCAAGTAATATTTGGATAGAGGGCAGATTCTCAAGAACGAGGAATACTTTCTAACCAGTGGCTAGAACTTTGCAGAAAAAGTAGAAAAATGCTCTTTGGGAAGAGGATTACAGAAAAAAAGTAATTCAATTTGGCCAGAACATAGCAGGGATGAGCGCAAAAAAAGAGAAAAAACATTTGGAAACACTGAGTGAGGTGTACTCAGTCCAAACTAAGGCACTTGAAAGTCAATCCAGTAGGAGTTGATGACTTATTGGATGTAAACATTGAGAGGAAAGGATGAAGTGAAGATGACACTGATGTTTTGCACCTTGGTGACAAGGAGAAAGGTGAATAGAAATAAGGAAATCAGGAAGAGGAGCAGGTTGGTGACCTGGAAGATGATTTGTTTAGTATGTTAAATATGAGATCTTAGAGCAGTGGTTCTCAATAATGCACATGCATCAAACTTAAAGGGAGTGCTCATGAGAACACTGATTTCTGGGCTCCACCTGTGGGAGTTTACGAATCATAAATACATGAGACTTTTCATATTTAGCAAATTCCCAAGTAATTTTGATGCTGTTGGAGCAGAAACTACACTTTGAGAACCGCTATCTTGGAAGAATATTTAGGCTGACACAGACAGAGGAAAATGCAGAACTAGGAAGAGGTTGCCTTGAGAGTGGCAACTAATCCAATGGGAGCCCGGAGAAAAGTGACAAAGTTTTGCAAAGGTCACTGTGGGCATCTTCTTAGAGAAATGGATGACAACCTAAGTCATTTATTTAGATTTCTCTCCGTTTCATTGTCACACATTTTCTATTCTTAACATGCCAATGACGTAGCAACTATCCTAGGATTAAGAGTAGATGTTTCCAAATTACTTTGAAAGTGTTCTAGAAAGCACTATCCAATAGGAACATAATGCTAGCTACATATATAATTTTTAAATTATCTAGTACATTCATTTAAAATAGTAACAACAGGGTAAAAGGTAACATGAAACTATATGCAAAATATATTCAATCCAAAATGCAGTAAATATAACAAATTATTAAGAAGATAGTTTACTGTTTTTCTATTACGTCTTTGAAATCTAGTGTATATTTTACACTTACAGGCCATCTCAACTTGGACTACCCACAATGCAAATACCCAATAGCCCCTCCCCTTCTGGGAGGTTTTCAATCTTTTCCAACTGCAGTGGTCCCCTGTTGCCAAGTTAAACAAAATATCTACCTCTTTTGACTTGTAATTTCATTTCTATCTCTTCTGTATTCTTCCATGTTTTGGTATTTGTGCATTTGTTTTACTCATCTAGTAAGTTATTAGTTTCTTGAGGGAAGGATTCAAGTTCGCACCCTTACTATAACACAGTGGCTATCATAGTGGACGATGCAGCACTAGAATCATGTGATGAAATGCCTAATAATAATAATAATGACAGTTATATATGTTTGGGATTTAAAAGCAGCAGTCACGAAAATAAGACCAAACGTAACTTAAATGTTACTGAATGTGACGGTTAATTTTAAGTGACAACTTGATTGGGTTAAGAGATACCCAGATAGCTAGTAAAGGAAGTTTGGCATGTGTCTGTAGGAGTGTTTCTGGAAGAGATTGGCATTTATGTCAGTGGACTAAGGACGGAGATCTGTCTTCACCCAATACGGACAAACACCATTCAATTCATTGAGGGCCTGGATAGAACAAAAGGGCAGAGGAAAGGTGAATTTGTGTGTGCTCTCTCTCTCTTGCACACTCTTTTGGAGCTGATATACCCTTTTCCTCCTGCCTTTGGACATTAGGACTGCAGATTCTTTAGCCTTGAATATTGGAGTTACATCAGCCGCCCCCTAGAATCTCAAGCCTTCAGCCTTGGACTGACCCATGCTACCAGCTTCCCTGGTTCTCTAGCTTGTGAATGACACAATGGGACTTAGCCTTCATAACTGCATCAGCCAGTTCCCAAAAGAAATTCCTTCTCATATATTTTTATATGAGATAGATAGATAGATAGATAGATAGATAGATAGATAGATAGATAGACAGACAGATAGATAGGCAGACAGGCGGATAGATGGAGTTATCTTACTGGTTCTGTTTATCTGAAGAACTTTGACTAAAATACTGATCTTAATTTGTTTAGGCCAGTACAGAAGCCAGAAAAGGTATGTGAAGAGAGAACCAAGCATAAGTGTAAATAGAAGTAAACTGACTTCTCTTCTAGCCATGATGGAGTAACAGAAACCAGATTTACCCTCCTGACTGAAAGATCAAAAAAAAAAAAAAAAAAAACCCTGAAAAAATACATAAAACAGTGGTCATTATATTTTAGATATTATATATACAGTACAGGATATAAGTCCTGAGAGGGAAGAAATAGACAAAGTAAGACTTATGAAGGCATCTGCTTAGAGTTGGGAGAGTTTCTAGGTCATAGGGCAGGGAAGGGGAGCCCAAATAGAGGCTAGAAATCTCTGTGAATTGAGAACATTCAGTTCGAAGCCTGAAGAGGACCAAGAGAGAAGAGTTTGCAGGGAAGATCATGGGAGAAGAAAGAATGCATAGAAAGAGAATTCCAGAAATCCCCTGAGCAGCTCATGTGAATCTATGGCTGAGTACTGTAAGAAAATGACCTGGAGCGGGAGGGGAAAAACACCCTAAGTATTAGAAGGAGCAATCTGTGGAACTCACACAGAGTTGGGAATAGTTTGTGTTCATTCTAGCAAGGGAATAAAAACCTCATAATTCACAGGACATTGAGTAGAGAACACAGAAGGCATTACCTCATAGTGGGAAGAAATCAGCCCTAAACTAAGGCTGCTCTGATTCACATGATAAAGCTGAAAAGTAATCCTCAGAAGAATAAAACTATTACCAGATAATTTAACTTTATCTTGGAGTAAAATTCAAGAATATTTATACAAATTCAAAAATATCTAGCGCCAAACAAAATAACATACACGATGTCTGGCATCCAGTAAAAATTATCAGGCATACAAAGGAGCTAGAAATATGACCCATAATGTTGGGGGGGAGAATCAATGAATGAGACCCAGAAATTTCAAATTTCAAAGATGATAGAATTAGTAGACAAGGAAATTAAAAGTATTATTATAATTGGATTTGGTCTCAGTCAGTCGAGATTTCTATAAGAGAATGCCATAGACTTGGTGGCTTAACAGAAATTCACTTCTTATGGTTCTGGAGGCTGGGAATTATGAAAGTTGGTTTCCAGCATGATCAGATTCTGGTGAGGGCCTTCTTCCTGGTTTGTAGATGGCTACTTTCTCACTGTGCCCTCACATGACAGAGCATGAGAGAGAGAGAGCAGTCGGGTCTCTCTTTCCCCCCTTACCAAGTCCAAACCTCTTAGAGACCATGCCTCCAAATTCTATAAATCCAAATTTGGGTTTAAGGCTTTAACATATGAATTTTGTGGGGTACACATTCAGTCCATAGCATATTCCTTATATTCAAAAAGGTAGAGAAAAATCGAGCATGTGAAATAGAAACAAAGTGTGTGTGTGTGTGTGTGTGTGTGTGTGTGTGTGTGTGTGTGTATTTTTTTTTTCGAGATGGAGTCTTGCTGTGTTGCCCAGGCTGGAGTACAGTGGCACAATCTTGGCTCACTGCAACTTCTGCCTCCCAGCTTCAAGCAATTATCCTGTTTCAGCCTCTCCAGTAGCTAGGACTACAGGTGCACACCACCACGCCTGGATAATTTTTTGTATTTTTAGTAGAGACGGGGTTTCACCATATTGGTCAGGCTGGTCTTGAAATCCTGACCTCAGGTGATCTAAGGCACCTCGGCTTCCCAAAGTACTGGGATTACAGGCCTGGACCACCGCGCCTGACCAAGAATATATTTTTTAAAGACTTCTAGAGATGCTAACTACAATGGGTGGGATTAACAGTAGGTTAGACATTGCTTAAAAAAAAAAAAAGTCTGTAAACTTGAAGACATAACAAAAGGAAATGTACAAAGTGAAGCAGAAAATAGAAATAAAAGTTGAAGAGCATTAGTAAGCCAAGGGGGATGTGAAAGTAGTCTAATATATGTGTAATTGGAGTTCTCAAAGATGAGGGGATTGGAAGAAAACATATTTGAAAATATTATAGCTGAAAATCTTTCATGTTTGAAAAAAACAATAAATGCACATGTCCAAGAATCTCAGTGAGCTCTAAATACACAGAACACAAAGGACATTACACCAAGGAACAGCATAATCAGATTGCTAACGTCTCGGTTTCCTCAGGCTGCCATAACAAAATACCATAGACTTGGTGACTTACATAATCAAAAGGCATTTTCTTACAGTTCTGGAGACTGGAAATTTAACATCAAGATGTTAGCAGGGTCAGTGTATAGTGAGAACTCTTTCCTTGGGCTGCAGATGGCCAACTTCTTGCTATATGTCCTCACACAACCTTTCCATGGTGCATGCACACACAGAGAGAACGTTCTGGTATCTCTTCCTCTTTTAAAAAGGGCACTAATTCCATCACATTGGAGGTTAGGGTTTCAACATACGAATTTTCGGGGAACAAATTTCAGCCCATAATAGCCAAAAAGCAGTAATAATTAAAATATCTTAAAAGCAGCCAGAAAGAAAAGACAGATTAATATGGATAAACAGAGATAAGGAGGATGGCAGCTTTCTAATCAGAAACAATGCAAGCAAGAGAGTGGAGCAATCTCCTTAAAGTCCTGAAAGACAACTCTCAACCTTTTATTACGACCTTTAGACATGTTTTTCTTTTAAATAAAAGGCAGGCCAAAATAGAAAAGATAAGTAGGGGTACAGAAAAGGCTTAATTAGGAATTATGGGGTTTTAGACCAACAAGAAATAGATCTCTGCAGCTAGCTGTATCATTTGAAGAATATAGTTTTTCTCAATGCTTACAGAAGACTCTAGAATAAGAAAACTCATTTAGAAACTCTATTTTCTCTCTCCAATCTTGATTCCTATTATGTTTGAAACAGGTGTCTCCAACCCAAACTTTATATAATAAGAGGTTGTTTGCAAAGAGATTTTGATACTTGTTAGAGGTCTAACAACTTTCATTATGGTAAAATTTAGCTCTCACCACCTGCTTTAATCAAAACAAACATTGCAGAGTTCTCTTCATTGCCCCACCAAAACCAAAAAACAAAACTCCCATTACTTTACCTTCCTTCAAGTTGAATAATGTTGGTGGCTAGATAAGACTTTTCTGACTCCCTGTTCGGACTCTGCCAACAAGAAAAGAAAAGGAGTGTGTCATATGCCAAACTTGCCATCGAATTCTGGTTCAATTTCTCAACTGTTTCATATTTCAACTTTAATATAATTAAGATGGTGACTCTCAAAGTACCTTACAGAGAAATAAATTACTCACTTATCTCTGCTAAACCATATAATAGAACTATACATTGTTAGATCTGGGAAGGACCTTTATTTTACAGATGGAGAACTGAGGAAAGTGAAGTGAACTCTCTGTGGTACTAATAGGTTTTAGATGGTGGTTTTTCCATCAGAGGCAATGTGTTAACAATGGAAAAGGAACAAACTTTGGAGTTGGGTGGACCAGGATTTGAAGATTTGAAGTCTGTCTCCATGTACTATGCGTACATGGACAATTTACTTAACTGATTAAGCCTCACACTCGTTAACCATAAAATAGAAATGTTAGCTATATATACACACACACACACATATATACATATACACACACACACACACACACACACACACATATATGTATGTATATCAGGGTCAAACCTTATACACTAACAATTGAGTTGCCTAAATATAACTTTATTCTTTATTTCTTTATATTGGAATTCAACTCTTTCCTAAAACTCCAATCTCCACAGAGTAAAAAAAATTAATATTCTACCCAATTTTAATAAATATACAGCAATCAGTGACCTTTAAAATCAAATTATTATTTCAGTTGCTTTCCAATTCTTAGCCACTTTGGGGAGCATATTCAGTCTTTGAAGGTTTCTTCCCTTTCCCTATCTCTATTGTCAACTCCTAGGTTGATCTAAGTTCCCAGAGAGATTCATGTGTTGCCCTCTTCTGGCGCCAGAGAAAAGTAAACAATCCTCATGGGCTTGAGTTGGAGAAATCTTACCCTCCTAATTCTAGGCATGAGCCCATGTCACTGGGCATCCTCAGCTGATACCACTGAAGTTAGTCTGGCCTCACTGGCCTTTTGGGCATTATGCCAACATCAGTCATGAAAGACAAGGAACTTAGTCATTGCCTCTAGATGGCAACTCCCTGCCTTCTGCAGCTTCTTTATCTCCAACCTGGCTTTAGTCATTTAGTCACTCAGTTCTCACTGTGCTTCCCTACAGCCTCCTCAGGTGCTCGGAAACAATCAGCTGCTTTCCCTGAAACTCCCCTGAATCTTTTCTTGAGCCCACTTGCTAGAAGTCTTCCCTGGTCATGACAACTTGACCATTGCCACACTATGCTGGTTTCTGGGACTCTCATATTTCCAAACAGAAAGTGGAATGCACCTGCTTTGCAATTGTCTGAGGTTTATATTGCCTCACATCTTCCATCATGGTACAAAGCCAGGGAATGACATATGCTAGTTCCCAAGGAACTCAAGTAGTGTCTCTGCCCTTAGTCTAGTCTTCTCTAACTTTCTCCCCAAACTTCTCCCTAATTCCAAAGGGTATTTTGTTTCCCACCCTGTGGAGATGGTTGCGTGGTGGGGGGCGGGGGACTTCCTTTGTGCTGAGCTTCATTTTTTCCCTGCTATGTGATTTATACCATAGCCAAAGATTTTTTTTTAGTTTCTTTAAATCCTCTCAAAATTATGGAGGCCAGAAGTCCAACATTAGTATCACTAGGCTAATAGCAAGGTGTTGGCAGGGACAATTCTGCAGCTCTGTAGGGGAGAATTCATTCCTTGTCTCTTCCATACTTGAAGCCAGTTCTTTGGCTCATGGTCCTCCCCACCATTAAAGCCAGCAATATAGTATCTTCAAATCACTCCCTCTGCTCCCAACATCACAGCTCCTTCTGCCTTCTGAGTGTGTCTAATCTTTCTCTGCCTCTGTCTTAGAAGAACACTTATAATGGCATTTAGTATCCACCCAGATAATGCAGAACAATCCCCTTATCTCAAGGTCCTTAACTTAATCACACAAGAAGGTAAACTTTCCATAGATTAGGATCTGATAACTTTGGCGGGCGGGGTCACCATTCAGCTCACTCCAGCTGCCAGTGCAATTAAATGGTGAAGAAAATCTTTCCAACAGACTGTACTGGAGCACTGGATATCTGTGTGGAAAAAGACAAGGTATCCCTATTTCACGCTACATGTACAAATTAATTGGAAATGGATGATAGTATTAAATGTAAAAGATAAAGCTATAAAGTTTCTAATATCAGTATTTTTTCTGAATTGATATTCCTCAAAGCAACTAGTATAGTGTGTGGTGTATGAGAATTATGTGAGCGTTTAATCACCTCATTGTCTCATTCATTCATTTAAATGTTGAAGGGAAGTTTTAAACATAATGTGTTTATACCCTCTCTGTTATAATAGGAATGTACTCCAATTTATAAAATGCATACACTGGAATAGGAAACTTTATATTAATTAAATAGCTGTGAGGATAGCGAAATAAAGTGTTTGAGAACAATTAAGTCAAGAAAGAGGTTAGTAAATAAATTGCATGCTGAGAGTCTCAGGTCAGGTGACTTAAAATCTGACTCTTCTATCTGCTGGCACAGAGGACATAATGTATAGTATTCATAAAATGTTAAAGTGTCTATAAAATAAAAACATACTTACTACCCAAAAGAATCAGAGTTTTCTTGATACTGAGACCCAGAAAAAATTTATCCCTGAGTCTTCATGAAGAGAAAAGTGGTCTGTAGTGAACACTTCCTCAATATCAGTCCTTCAATTAATTTAATAAAGAGCTTCCAGGACAATATCTCAGGATGCCCCTCAGTGTAGGCAGATGGACTAAAGCCAAAGTGCACCTCAATAAAACCAGTTGTATAGAGATTCAAATAATTGCCTAGGTCCTATAGCTATCTAATAATTGAGTTTCATCCAAAATTAATAGGTATTATGCAAAAGAAAATAAAAGGGATTTCCTCTTCAAATAAGTTTGAGAGACTCTGGGCTAAAAATGTTCAAGAGAGTAAACCTACTAAAAGTGTGTGGTGAACTTAATCTTTACTCATTTAGTTAATACTTAGGGAATAGGCTCACTGGTTCTTAGAGAAGAAAACACACACACAAAAAAATTCTTCATGCAATTGTCTGATAAAAAAAAAAAGCAAAAAAAAAATGTTCAAGAGAGTTCATTTTTGCAAGACGTTTCAGAGCCTTTAAAGATAGAATGAAAAAATTAATTTCTGTGAAAGTAAAAGCAACTAATTTTGAATGTGCAAAGTAACCTCACAGCTTCCCAAACTTCCCTTCCCTGAAGCTTTTTGCTTAGAGAACAAAATGCTTCACACTTCATTAGACCAGTTGTGTCTTAAAACACAGATGAGACCTGATAATGCTGGGTTCCTGAGTGCTTGCTGGGGTATCAGGCCTAGTTCCAAAGTCAGTTTCTTTCCGGCAGCAGAGCCTTTTTGCTCCTCATTTTGATACACACAAGCATTCTATCAGGAGGGGAGAGCACACGTTAAAATGGCGACAGATTTCCCAGTGCTGGATATGTTTTGCCCTCGTGTTCCAAGAAAGGTCAACAAAATTAAACCTGCAATTTTCAAGGAAGAGAAATCATCCATGAACTTCCTTATTAGACATTCTGTGCTCCTGTATTTTATAAAGAATATTATCTGCCAGACTAATTCTTTGTCTAGGCTAGTCTAGTCTTGCCCTGAAATAGCTGAGAAAGAGGCCTCAATGGCTTATTCTCTAACCCATAGTGTTTCCATCTATTATGATTTAAGGACACAGGGAAAGAGATGTCTGCCCTAAAACATCCACCTGCTTTTTGCGTGGTACTGTTGTTGCCATAATCATAGACACATACTGCTCCTTGGGTCCATCTCAGGTAAATTAGGATGAGATCAAATACTTGAAGTGTGGTCTCATTTCTTAGACCTTACCAAGTAAGAATTAAAGAGCAGGTACTTTTAGGAATGGATCCCTGAGAGATATTGAATAAGGTCTTGGAAAACAACTAAATGCAATAAACTCAAAGAAATGCAGGCCTAATGTGTGGCTAAGCCAAACGAGTTTGATGGACAATAAAGTTCTGTAAAGACAGGAGACCATAGCTATGAATTCATCTACTGTAGGGAATGGAGCAAAGGTACCCAGAGTTAAGAAAGAAGAGTTAAGGCCAAAACGTAGAGAGGGAAGTAGGTGGTTTCTAAATAGAGATTAAATTTAGCATCTAAGAATTGAGAGAAGAACCAAAGATGTACCAGATTCCAAAAGCACAGTCCAGTGAGTATCTTCCAAAAATTGGCATAGTCCAGAGAGAACAGATCTGGACTGCTAAGCCGGCTGGGCTAGCCGAGAGTAGTCAGTTTACAGTGCAGCACAAATGGACATATTCCCATAAGAGAATATGAATACTGAGCCGTGATCAGCCACTCTTCTTTCTTGCTTTTAGAAATGCTGTGTAGGATAACTTGAAATGGACTAGTCAGGAGGTATGTCTCCCTAGGCTACTTTAACTGTTTAACTATAATGAAGACATGAACCTCAAGGAGCATTCAAAAAGAATCTTACAACTGGCTTTCATAATTCCATTTCAGCAAACAATGCATAGCTTTTCTCTTCATCAATATTCTGAAGTCTTCTACTTTATTGTAATTAATTCTGAGATGAGGGCTTTCAAATCCTCGTCTCCAGTCCACTCCCTTTTCTCACCACATCTTCCCTGGGAGAGTGTTCATCTTCAGTCCACCAATTCTTTCATGTGGGTTTTTTTTCATGCTTAACTCCCTATTTTGCATAGACTCACCTTTTCCTCTGCCTTCTCATCAGCAATCTCATATGTCCCACCCCACTTAACCTAGCAAATCTCTGATTTTGGGTCAAGTGAACCACCAATTTTTCCTTGTGTCTGCATCCTGGGTGCTGAAAAAAATCAAATTATATGACTCGGTTGGTTGTATTACAGAATAATGGTCTCTGGTCTTAGTTTATCTCTCAGAAGCACACTTTTTCTTTAATTCATTCAACAAACTGTCATTGCTCACTACTTTCCCAATACGTGCAGAGAAGTATTTCAAAGTGTTGATATATATGTCAAAAGTACCAAATATTGATGCAAGTTTGAATAATGAAGAGCTCTTATGAGATGCTTGAAATGATTAAGGACGCATTAATTATCTTTTTACGTTGCCTTTTACCATAAGGATGACGACATCTTAGAATTTCTAAGGACACCCCCAAAACTAAATGTGAACAAGAACAGAGACTAGCTGTCAGCATCCATGGAGACACAGATCTCAGAACCTTCCAAACATGGAACTTCAGGAAAAAAGCACTGAGAATCAGTGCTTTTCTCTCCCTTCACCACTGAAGCTTTGGGTCCTCAGCATTCTTTGAACTACCTGGAGTTTCTGGCTGTGTTATCCAGCCTGTCCTCTCTAGGTAATACTCTCAACTAGAAATATATCCTCCATCTTGTCTCAGAAAGCACTCTTGGGAGATATATTGTATGCCAGACTCTGTGTTGAGAACATAGACATGAATATAATTCCTTCAACAAAGTCACCTCTTGAACTTCCATTGAACTGACACTTTATGATTATTTTTATCATCTTAACTCAGAAAAATTATCATAGTCATATATGCAATTTGTACTAAGGGTAAGCCTTGGAAATGGGCAGGTACTTTTCTCCCTTGGAAAAAAGTGGGAAAGTTGGCAGAGTTTGATGGCTCACGCCTGTAGTCTTAGCACTTCGAGAGGCCAAGGCAGGAGGATCACTTGAGCCCAGGAGTTCGAGACCAGTGAGCTATGTTCATGCTGCTGCAATCCAGCCTGGGTGGCATAGTGTAACCCTGTCGCAAATAAATAAATAAATAACATTTTAAAAATAGGAAGGTAAGAAGGACAGAAAACCATGTCGATAAGCCCTAAGGAAGGTGAGTATGGGAAAAGCTGAAAACATCATACACTGGCAGCCTGCATTTCCCATGAATGACTCTGTGATTTCCCCTGCTGTGGGTTCATGGTAAGGGTGATGGGGACAGGAGTGGACTTGTGACCTTTAATGAGGTAAAGGTCAGGGATAGCTGCTGTTAATATGAAAAGGAAAAGACAATCTGAGCACCTTTTCACAACCCTAACTTACTAACTTACTACGTTATTTCACCTGTAGTTTCTTAAGACCTGAATGCTAGTTTACCCAAGGGTGTGTGCTTACTTTGTTGCTCTCCTTTTTACATTCAAAAATCTTCACTTGAACCCTTTCAAATTAAAGTCTGTGCCATTGGATAATAGTTGTTGAATAATAACTACTTTTCATTGGTTTCTATAATGTCTGAGACAGAAGATTGGAAAAGCGAATGAGACTCTGCCTTAAACTTTAGAACACAGGGAGGCCATTCTGGGCAATAGTTAAGAGCACAGGTTCTCACATCAGGTGCTGAGGGTGTGAACTCGCACTCTGCCAGTTTTCAGTTATTTAATATTAGATAAATTAACCTCATCATTCCTGGTATTTATATGTGAAATGGAGATAATCGATAGATTTATAGTATTAGTTTGAAAATTAAATGATATTATACATGTAAATATTGTTCAGTTTAATGTCTAGTACAAGAGAAAGTAATACATAAGTTTTAGCCATTATTTTTAGCCCTGGCTCTCAAGACATAACAAGCTTAGGCTATGAGGATGTCAGTCATGGTGAGTAGCAGAAGTTTCTCAGGGATTTACAAACTTACAAAATTCATAAGAGATAGGACTGTGGTTTAATTTTAAAACTAAGTCAAGCTTGTTTAAACTCCAGAAAGGGACATCAAAGTCTCAAATCAGGAATCAGTTGAATAATTTTGTCTCTTTTGACCTAACATGATGATTTATCTCTTGTCCCTTTTCTTTGCTCTTCTGTCTTCACTCTTTCCCTGGTAATCTCATTTAATATCAAGAGTCAAGCTGTCATCTTGAGAGAATTGAGTCTCAAATATCTTTCCTGAACTCCAGACCCATACTTCCAACATCCTGAAAAATATTTCTGCCTGGGCGTTCCCCCAGTCTAGGAAACTGTATTTTGCCTTCTTTATCTTAGTGTCTACATCTTCACTTATAAGAAGTATAAATATATTTGTGTTTAAATGGATATAGTGAAGAGAATATGCAAATATATACATGTAAATGAATGAGTGAATGAATAAAACTTGTCAACAGTTTTTCAATATAGACTAAGATTAGCATGTAAAAAGCCTTCAAACTATTTCCCATTCACGAAGTCAAACTAAGTTGAAACATAACATACTGACTTCATTCTTCAATTTGGAATAGATATCCAAAAGTTGGATTTGGTGAAGAACCTGTCCTGTCACCCAAAGTCAGCAAAAAGGCTTAGACAGCAAAATAATGAGATAGAAAGGAGATTGTCAACCTCAGTCCCAGGCAGATCACAGACACACACTTGCATAATCATTGCTCTAAGTCCAAGCAATTTCTAAGGGTAGGAAAAAGCTAGATGATCTATATGGAATAAACTTGACTGTACACTGCAAGCATCAACTTCCTTTATGGAAAGCATGTGAGTTATGGAAAGCATGTGAGTTTATGGAAAGCATGTGAGTTGGGGATAATGGTGGACCCCACTGACAATGGACCAGGAGCTAAACATATAAATACATCCGCATCCTCTACTCATGGTCTAGACTCTAGTGAAAAAAGATCAGGCAGTAAAAAGCTGGAGAAAGTAGGTAAGAAACAGAGCTCCCACTCACTAGTTTTATTTATTTAACAAACAACTCCTGAATGCCCTCCAAGTTTCAGGGACTGTTAGATGCTCTGTCAGATATCCTAATCAAACCACGCAATAGGAGTGGTATTTGGTGTCCACACAAGTCTACTGTACTCTGGGGGGAAGTTGCTGCAACATTTCCAAGTCCTTCGGACTCCTTTTGAATACGCACACATACACATATACACATGTGTCCGGAACTACGGCATGGTGGGATGAAAGGGTCATGACCTTCCGTTCAGGTGACCAATGTATTGGAGTAGAAGGGACACATCTTCTTTGATCTTTGTCACCAGGAAACCTGCAGTGTCAGCCTCATGAGGCTTCTACAGGCTGGCCTCCACTGAATAATTGAATAGTAAGCCGGAGACAGATGGAGACTGGAAACAGATTTTGATTCCTTATCCTGGCCAAGTTTAATATTTCCAAGGACTTGTATCCCCTGAAAAGATACACTGAAGTCCTAATACCTGTACCTCAGAATGTGATCTTATTTGGAGATAAGGTTTTTACAGAGGTAAACAAGTTAAAACAAAGTCTTTAGGTTGGCCCCTAACCTTATATGGCAGGTGTTCTTATAAAAAAGGGAAGTTGGGGGCACAGACACGTGTTCAGGGAGAATGCCATGTGAGGATGAAGGCAGAGGTCAGGGTGAGGCTTGTTCATAACAAAGAACACCAAAGATTGCCAGCAAACCACCCAAAGTAAGGGATAGGCATGGGACTGATTCCCCACACAGCCCTCAGAAGGAACCAACCCTACTGACACCTTGGCCTCAGACTTCCAGCCTCCAGAACTATGAGAGAACAAATTTCTGTTGTTTAAGACTGTCACTAAGTTTTTGGTGTGTACTTTATTATGGCAGCCCTAGCAAGCTGATACACAAGGCTAATGCTTCCAACTGTTCTGGAAACCAAATTGTATCCAGGTTCATATGCTACCTCATAGGAGATGCGAATGCTTATCAAAATCTTTTCAAATTTATGTTAATAGTATTGAAAGGGAAAAGAAAAAAGAGCAAATATTGTCTCTTCAGAATGATTTTCCCAAAATAATGACAATGTGCTCTTTGAAAAGCTCCTCTCTTTGGAAAAGGCATCCTATATCCTAATCATTTGTTTCCAGCTGACACAAAGAACTGCTCTTTTATTTCAACAGCAGATAACCACGTTTCAACAATCAAACCAAAACAGCAGTAATTAACATAAATTGTCTTATGAGTTGCTTGTACACTACCTCATTTTGTTTCATGAGCAGGGCCATGAGATAAATTAATTAAAAAACAGAACAGACCAAAGATGGGCAAGTTTGGGTGCATTAATACTTACTATGAAATTATGATTATGACAGCTTAGATAAAGTGAAAACTATTTAAACAAGGCTTCATTGTTTCCTTGTTCTAGGCTAATAAATATCACCATTCAATTCTGCAACATCAAACCAGAGCTCAGGGAGGCATTGTGACTTACAAGTGAAGAGAATGGATTCTAACCTGGGTTTAGCAGGTATAGCTATGTAGTTTGCAGGGCAGGTTCAAAATGAAAATGCAGAGTTCATTGGTAAAAAGCAGGAAAAGAGTCGTTGAAGGTACTAAAATAATATAAGGTTTCCTTCCTTCTTCATCACGGGGTTTTAAATTCTGTTTAATGTTGTTTAATGTGGTTCTAAGTAAATTAAAATTAAAATTTTTAATTGGCTGGGTGCAGTGGCTCACGCCTGTAATCCTAGCACTTTGGGAGCTCAGGAGTTCATGATCAGCCTGGGCAACACGGTGAAACCCCGTCTCTACTAAAAATACAAAAAATTAGCCAGGCGTGGCAGCGTGCGCCTGTAGTCCCAGCAACTCGGGAGGCTGAGGCAGGAGAACTGCTTGAACCTGGGAGGCAGAGGTTGCAGTGAGCCAAGATCGCACCACTGCACTAGAGTCTGGGTAACAGAACAAGACTCCATCTCAAAAAAAAAATTTAATTATGAGTGAATTTTACCATTTAGCTTTATATTGTGCGATGAGTTTTAAATGCCAATGTAAGAGTATTTGATGTGTATGCAGAATCACTGAAATCCAACACCATATATTTCATAGTTTTTACATGCATATTCATTTTGTTCTTATCAGAACAGTGGAAACACTGCACAGAACAAACTTGAATGTGTTTATTTCAATTCTCGATGCACACACGTTCTACAAACTCTCCTTACCTTTGGGGTTACTGATGGCTAAGGAAAGATTGAAAGGAAAAAGAACTGTGGGTTGCCCTATCTTTCCCTTTCTTTCTATGTCAGCACATTCAGCATAAGTGGCTGACTACTGCAAGGGCATAACACACGTAAGAAAGGACACAATAGGGCTCCTTGGTGGTTTGAGTTTCTTGGAACACCATAGTCTTCTCTTTGTGTTCTAAGCAAGTTCTCCTTGGAATGGAAAGTGTAACCTCTCTTGGGGTTGTCAGGAGCCCCCACCACCTTTCCCAATCACTCAGAATGAACATAACAGGCTTACCTTGCAATCACTTGGAGTCTCCTTGAACTCCATGCATTGTGGTATACCAGAATTCTGTGCTCAAAGCCATCACATGCTCTGTGCACACGAAGCGGCAAGTAACAGCATGAGCTTCATCATTGCATTGCACTTCTGTTACAAATCACAAGTTCAAAGATAATTAAGAATATCTAACAGTGACAGCAGACCATTAAACCAAGCGTGGGGCCCTGTGTAATTGCATAGTTTGCACAACCACAAACACAGCCCTGGGTTCTTGCCTGGATTCTCCCAGTAACTTACTATATCCTGAGCAATCCACTCATCTCTATGGGAGTCATTTTCCATGCCTGTGAAATAAGAAGGAACAAACTCTCATACTACTCAAAAATTCTAGGGATCTGCACTTTTCATGGCATTTCTTTCTCATCTTTCCTTATCCATTTTTACAGCAGTCTCACCCACTCCTACTCACAAGAATACAAATTCTATAAAGGCAGGGACTTGCTCACCACGTTATCCACAATGAGTAAAACCAGGCTTAGAATATAGTAGGTCCTCTTTTAAATTTACAATGAATGAAGGAATAATAAACAACACCCTCACCACTGTACTACCTAATCTTCCCCACTCTCTTTATTCATATAATAAAACCTAGGACCAAGTACTTTAAAAGCATAGAACATTGAAACCAAAAACCAACTCTAGCCTAATGATGTAGTTTTGATGACCTATGCAATTAATACAAATATAGTGCCAACATTTTAAATTTGGGGAATTTCACACTAGATATAACATTCCAGTTATTTTTTAAAACCCTAAAAACATCACACACCGGGGCCTATCATGGGAAGGGGGGAGGGGGGAGGGATTGCATTGGGAGTTATACCTGATGTAAATGACGAGTTGATGGGTGCAGCAGACCAACATGGCACAAGTATACATATGTAACAAACCTGCACGTTATGCACATGTACCCTACAACTTAAAGTATAATAATAATAAATAAATTTAAAAATAAATAAATAAATAAATAAAACCCTAAAAACATGGTGCTACTCATCCGAAGTAGAGCTGGGCACACTCTCAAGTTTGTCATAGCCTTATTAGGCCTGCTTCTCTCATGAATGTCACCTGGGGTCCCCTCTAAATATTTGATTTAATGATCTCTGTTTTAGATCATCTGGAGAGAAATAAAGGACATGATACTGATGATTTCAAGTCACCCACAGTGACATGGCTTATTGGCATTTTTTGTCTACTCTCTCAGGGCCAGCATTCTAACAAGCAAAGCATCACAAGCCTGGGCCTGCCCATGGTATGGCTAAGGATGTGTCTCTCACACCAAATCCTTTTTTGTAGACCCTTGACAGTGTCTCTTTGTAGCCTCAAATTGTCTAATTTAATAGAAAGCCTCTGATACATCAATAATTCATAACAAGGTCCTAATAAATCAATGAGCTAATCCTTCTCCAAAGCAATTTCATTTTAAAGAAGCTCTAGCCAGAGAATTGCAATGCTCTACATTCATTTAATTTCAGTTGCTGTGATACCTGAGTTCAGGACATAGTTTTGATGAGAAAAGTGAGTTGAAGCACAACTCGAATCATATCAACAAGTTAATATCTATTTTTCTGATTTTTGAAGTTTACCCTATATATAGAACAGCTCTAAAGTAAGGTCTGTGACTTTCATAAAGTAGATAATATTATATTTCTAAGTACTTGTGGTTAGGTATAAGTTCATACTAATCAGATATGTATAATTCATAAACACTTGGGGTGAAATTCATTACCAGGTACTATTATATTGGAATATGTCTATCACAGTATATATATATGAATTAAACTTTTTCATATATATGTGTTTATATGTGTATACACACATGCACACACACACATCTATATATAGAGAGAGAAAAGAGATCATATTTATGACAAGGTATTAATATTTTATAATATATATTCAATAAACACAATCAGAATCAGAAAGATTATTGTAAATTTAAAAATGATTTCATTTGATAGTGAAAGTCTATATATTCTTATAGCTCAAGACCCTGCACTGTTTTCTAATGAGATATTTAAAACCAAACCAAATGCTCAGAACATTTTTTCCAGCCAGAAAATCAAGTTGTTTCATTTGTTTTAGTACAAAGAATGTGCTTTAGTAAGGCCTTTGTCTTGAGGATTTTACCATTGTCCTTGAAACTCACTTTAAAATTCAGTCTTTTGAAAACTGCACAAGTAAAAAAGGAAATTTTCTTTCCCTATGAAATTTAATTTACATGTAAAATTAATTTGAAATCTAACATGAAGTCAGATTTTTACAAGCATTATTCCAAAACTCATGCCAAGAAACAGGCACTTGTACAATTTTATGCCTCGCACTTAATTTCTTCTTAAGTAAAGCAATTGAAAAAATTCATTAATTTTTTTCTTGACCATTAGCTTGAAAGTTTTTATTTAATGAGACCATCAATTGAAGCTATTTTATGTATTCTATGGTTGCCTCTGAGGTTAATTCTCTATTACCTGTTTTAACCATGCTATAGTCCAGACAAAAGTTTTATTTACTGATTTGTTTGAACAGTTACAGTATTCTATACCCTGGGCATTATAATTACTCTAACTTTCCTCCAAAATCTTGTGATCTTTTGACCCCAGGGCCAGTAAGGGTGCATGTTCAGAGACACCATTCAGGCTCTGCTTGCCGTTTGGAGTGGAGTTTGGAGAAGGATGGGGATGCTTTTGCCTTTCATGCCTTCTCCCATCCAATTTGCCATGATGAGAGCATGCTACTATTTAAGTGGCCAGGGCCCTGAAAACGCCTACTACTGCATATCAGATACATACATCCTGGGTTTAAAACTGTAAACAATAAAAGACCTGGGCTTTTTTTTCTGCGGTTTTTTTTTTTTTTTCCTACTTTACTGATTTTTCCACTTGTATTTCTCACTCTTTCCTTATTTTGACTTTTTAGTGTCTTTGCGTGTTTTCTTAACTTTTGAATTGTATGTTTGTTGCTTTTATTTTCTTTCTTTTAAAAATGCTAACATGGTTTCTATAAGCTTTTTTTCTAGAAATTGTATAATTTTGATTTCTATATTTCTTTTGACTCAAGATTTATTTTTAAAAGGATTCTTGTCTCCAATCAGGTAGATTTTACTTTTTGTCGTTGGTTTCTAGTTACACTGCATATTTATATTGGCAGACTTCACTTGCATAATTTATTGTTGATTTATTATTCTTTAATGATTGGGCAAGAGATCCTTTCTGTATTGTGAATTATTTTTAAATATGTCTGATACTACTTTTCCTTATTTTCTTGCTAACTCTTTCGGCTCTACCAGACAGGGGGCAAGAGGGGCACAGTAGTATACAGAACACAGACGTGGACCCCAGTCAGACCTGAATGTGAATCTCTGCTGGGCTTCCTGGCTGTGTGACTGGGGCAAAGCGATCTTTTAGTTTCAGTTTCCTCAACTGGACAAATGCTAAGATAATGTATGCAAAGCGTTTAAAGAGGTACCACGAAAATGGTTGTTATTCATCTCATCATCATCATTATGATTATTACTCTTGTCCACTTCACTACCAATAAATTACTTATATAAAAATTGCTTTTATGAAATTCCTGGAGAAATAGGAAACTGTTACCTAGTTAATGTGAATAGGGGATACAAACACACACGTATATAGAGAGATATATGCATGCTATATGCAATTTTATTAATCTTTTTATTAATCCTATAATGTAAGTAAAGTGGGAAATATTCCACCCATTATATAAAGAGACCATGATTAGATCATCTGTGGAGCCACCTTCAATGACAAAGGAACTATTAATTCCAGGGGTTTGACCCAGGCCTTCTAACTAAAACTATATTCTACGTAATCACACATTCCTACTTGATTTAATTTATGTTGCTCAAATGATTTCTGAGTATGCATCAGGTAACTGTGAAGTAGTTGTAAAAGCAGGCCATTATCCGTAGTAGTCATGGTACACTTTCACATTTCCAAGGACAAGAATATAGGTTAAGAAATAGCCCAGTTTAATTGAATCTACATTCATGCTCTTAATGTGTAAGGAAAACATGGAATAAGAGAACATAACCAGTGAAGAACAAGTTTAAGACATTTTTTGTTTGGTTATGTTTTTGACACCAGCAATCTGAAATTCTGAAAAAAAACCATTTGCAACAATGAGACATCTTAGCTGCTTTCCTCAGGAAGTCCAGAGAATTGTGGAATTTGTTCAAAGCTGGAAGACCTTTGAGACGGAGGTCAAGAAAAACAAAAGATGCTCCAAAGAGTGCTGTCTGGGCAAGTCATTTCAAAATATTAAATGGGTTATTGTCTCTCAAAACAACACTACTGGGAGCTATATAATTCTATTATATATATAGATGCCTCATATCATCGATATCTCCCAGGAGTTCTGAAGTGCTTCATAACTGACTGGTTCCCCATCCCCCACCTCTGGAGAATGACAGAAAAGCTAGTGATCCTGACCTTGCGTCTAAATTGCTTGCATGGGCATCTTTAATGTACCTACAGCAGACTTGGACACGGGTGCTAATGCTGCACAGTGCCCCTTCGGTTCTTCTTCAGTCCAGGTGATAGATTATAGAGATAGCAGTTTGACTTTGGATTATAAAGAACATCACTGGGAGGCAGAGGCAAGTCGATTGCCTGAGCTCAGGAGTTGGAGACCAGGCTGGCCAACATGGCAAAACCCTGTCTCTACTAAAAATGCAAAAAAAAATTAGCCAGTCACAGTGACGCATGCCTGTAGTCCCAACTACTTGGGAGGCTGAGACATGAGAATTGCTTGAACCTGAGAGGCAGAGGTTGCAGTGAGCTGAGATCATGCCACTGCACTCCAGCCTGGGCGACAGAAAGAGACTCTGTCTCTAAATAAATAAATAAATAAATAAATAAATAAATAAATACACCATCCCCATAACATTGTGAAATGTTAGTTTACCAAACAAAGTATCCATTTCACATTTGATTTATGGGTATATTTTAGAAAATGATACCTTCATAAAAAGGCCTCTGTGTTTGTTTGGTGAGGAAAAAAAAACAAATTACAACCTAAGAGGAAGAGTGTGCACTGGAGTGGGAGATGTTTACAAGGGAGTGCGCTCACCTTTCACAATGATTTATTTAACAAGCATGTATTGAGCCTCTATTGAATGCTCAAAGATAATAGAAAAGTGCTTTCCGTACAAAGAAGACTCCCATTCAAAGTAGGATTGAGATTGACAAGTGGTTCCAGATCTTCAGACACATGGCCTCCTTTCAGGGCCTTCTCTTTGAGTCATCAGTTTTGTTCCATTGCTAGAGAACTCCCCTTTGACATACAAGTGTTCAGCTAAAGCTGTGCTCAGGAACACTATGCAACCAGGACATCTGTGTCCTGTGAGACCTGTGAGAGGTACCCCAAGGTTTCTGGTCCCTTGGCCACTGAAATACACTTCCTGTCTTCCTTAAAAGTGTAATAGTTTTTGCCCCTAAGAGTGGTAAAAATGCCGACAAGATTTATTTCATTTTTCATCCATTTCCTGGGATGGTTGGACTGAGAGAAAAATATAGACCAGTAAATTTTCATTATATATGTGAACAGTTGATCTGAGTATGAAATAGTACTCATTGATATGGTTGAAATATCTGCAGAAATCCACAGATGTGCCTTGCAAAACCATGTATCAGGGCCCTTTGATGACATATATGTAGGAAAAGATGGTAAAAGCATAAAAATTCTCACAATCCAACTGAGAACCTAGAAAAGAAAATGTGTAAGCTATACATATTAAAAAAAATAAACATAAAGCTTTAGTCAATGTAGTTTTATATCAATTCATTCGTACTCAATGTTATTTAAACTATTGTTATCTATTAATAATTCATTCACAATAAAATTATTGGATTCCACTTTTAGTCATGATGGAATAACTGATATCAGATTTGCTTTCTTACTGTAAACAACTAGGAAACAGGGCAGAGTATAGAAAAGGACTGTTACCAGATCTTAGAAATGGCAGTACAGGATTATGATCCCTGAGAGAAAATAAACAAATGAAGTGACTTCTGTAATTTTCTCACCTTCTTTTCTTCCAGGCCACAATACAGGGAGAAGGAGCATAGCACTCTTACCGGGCTGAGGATACAGAGTTTGGAGTTCAGGGAAGATGGAGAGATTGGAATGTGTGGTGCAGGTTGCTAGAGAAGCAAGCTAGGCAGATAAAAACATCCCCCAAATCTGCATGGAATCCTCTGTAGTCTTTGCCTGAATAACGTGAGCATACTGTGAGAATCCACAAGGCTAGGCAGTAAAAAACAACTTCTGAAGAAAAACAACAAAAAGCAGGGAGCTATGTGCAGAATAATTCCCAGAGCTCACACAGGACTGAGACATCTTTGAGATTCATCCAGTTAGCGTGGAGTATACTCTTGAAACACCCAGAATATTCAGGAGAGACTGAAGACACTCCAGTCTCTTAATAATAAAGCTAAACTGCTTCTAGAATAAAGACTGGCCTAAACCCATCCTAACAAGTTTTAAAATAAGCTTTAAAAATATGGAGCTCATGTATAAATAACTTAATGCCAAAAGAAAATTTAAAACTACTTAAAGAAAAATAAAACCCCAAAGAGACATATTATATATATATTTTTATATATATTTATATATTTTAAGTAATATATGCTAGTATAATACATAAATATAATATATTATGTTAATATATATATTATTCAGTAATATAATATATGCTAATATAGTATATAAATATATTTTTTGTTTTATATATTTACATATATTCTCTCTCTGTCATTTTATATCTAAATAGAAAAAGAGAGAGAGAGATACTTGCAGCAATGTGATGTCACGATGTCCAGCTTCCATTAAAAATCACTGGACATGTGGAGAAGCATGAAAAATGTGACCCACAACCATAAGAAAAATCAGTCAATAGGCACAGATGCAGAAATAATAGAGAGAGAACATCAACAAGGAGTTTAGGAAATCTATTATAAATATGATCAGAGATTTTTTTAAACATAAGAATGTTACGGAAATTTTAAATGCAAGAACATCTAAGAAAGAAGAAAGATGGAATTGAAAAAGCAATTTGTAGCCAGGTTATGAACTATGGAGTCAGATTTGTGCACCTGCATGCCCACATGGATTATACACTTCAGAGTGGAACTGATAGGCACAGAGACCCTGGAGCAGTACTGCATTGGTTACCAGACTATAGGTACCAGACACCTCAGCACGACCCTCTCAAGACACTTAATCCCACAATGCCTTCCTTCCTCTCTGATAAATAGTTGTAATAATATTACCTAGTTACGGGTTATGCTGGTGACTAATTAAGTTACTACAACCAAAGGGTTATAGAAGTGTTAGCTATTATTATGTATGTATGTGCATGTGTGTATACACACACCGACTTATACGTGACATTATTCTCTGTTTTTCTCTTATAAGTTCTGTGGGAAGTCATCACTGCCTAGAGTAGAGAATGAAATCAGCAAGTATTTAGCATACACTATATATATGACTTCCTAACATCTGAGTCCAGGAAGTCAGTCTGATAACCATCACAGCTTTCCTCCATCCATCCAACTCTAACTGGAACCATATGGATATTATAAAATCTCAACTTTGAACTCCCTTTAATACAGCCATGGGCTCAAGTTTATTTAAGTGTTTGATCTCCTGTTTTCCCTATGTATGAGATGGGAGTATTTTTCTATCAATATTTAAAAGCTGGTACCAAATGACCTTGAATATGGTTAAATAGTTTTCTCTATCAGTTCATCTCTTATGGTTTGGCTCTAGTGAAGTTTAAGGAAGTGATTTGATTATAGAAGGATGTGGGATTCTACCAACTGCACATTTCTAATCTTAGTGGAGGCATTTACTCATTTCTTTAAGTGTTCACTTGGTGTCTCACCTTCTTGGAAGAGTTTTGTCATGTGCACTAGCCAGGGTTCAAACAGAGAAGCAGAACCACTAGGAGATTTATATGCATGAGAATATCGTAAGGGATTTCACAACCGTGGAAGCTGGTTAAGTTTCAAGTGAGATGCCAATGCAGGAAGTCCAGAGGGCAGATAGTCAGGAAGATTATTGCTATAGACTGAATGTTTGTGTCCCAACAAAATTTATTTGTTAAAAGTCTAACCCCCAATGTGATGGTATTAGGAGATGGGGACTTCAGGAGGTGATTAGTTCATGAGGGTGGAGCCCTCATGAATGCAATTGCTGTATTCATAAAATAAATCCTAGAGAGCTCTCTCCCCACTTCCACAGATGTCTCACCAGACACTGAATCTGTTGGCACCTTGATCTTGGACTCCCCAGCCCCAAGAACTGAGAGAAATAAGTTTCTGTTGTTTATAAGCTTTCCGGTATATGATAGTTTATTGTAGAAGCCCAAATGGCCTAGGGCAGTTACAAAGTAGGGGAGAGCAAAACAAGCTGGAGCT
The DNA here is from genome assembly GCF_003255815.1 of Theropithecus gelada. Classification (NCBI taxonomy): domain Eukaryota; kingdom Metazoa; phylum Chordata; class Mammalia; order Primates; family Cercopithecidae; genus Theropithecus; species Theropithecus gelada. The sequence goes on from NC_037671.1 coordinate 167,447,583, forward strand.
CAACTGCATGCAGCGGGACACAAAGGCCCAAGGACTGTTGTAAACTCTTGTCCACTCTTCTTGCTCTGTCACTGGTAGTATGGGCATTCTGCAGAAGCCAGGGCCCTTCCTCAACAGAGGTAAAGACATATACCTGACCCAGAAATCAGAGAAGCAGGAGAAGGCTCCAGGGAGAGGAAAAGCAGCTGCAGACCCACATGTTGCTTTAAGCCAACAGAGTCAGTCATCTATTGTTGACTATCTGTGTTGAAAACCAACGTATAAATTGCAGAATCATAAGGCTGCTAGAAATTGCAGAGGTCTTTTATTCCAGTCTTCCATCTCCAGAAAGGCTTTGTCCAAATCTTTTCAGACAAAACCCCAGCCATCTCTCTCTTTGTGCAAGGTGTCCTCACATAGGCTTTTAACCACCTTTTGCATTATTTAGCAATAGGTTGGACTCTGTTTCTATCTCTATCAATTGTAAAACTGAAATAATCTTGAAAATTTGGACTATGTATCTATTATTAACTAACACTTCTGGAAAACTAAAGTGAAAATGGAATTTGTGGATTTGTGAGGAAATAGTTGTAATTATCTACCTGACATTGACAGTGGCTATTTATTCATTTGGTCGGTGGTCAATTTGACTGGCTACTCCAGAACTTCATGGCTACCCTAGTTCATGGGCCAAGTGGACTGTGCTGAGACCGTAACAAGCCCTAAGGCCAAAATAAGCAATTTTGGGATCTCAAGTATGACTGTTCTTGCCTGTAATCCCAGTGGGGAGGCTGACGGGGAGGATTGCTTGAGGCCAGGAGTTTGAAACCAGCCTGGACAATATAGTAAGATCTCATCTCTATAAAATAATAAAAAATTAGCTGGTCATGGTGGCTGGCATGTTACTGTAGTCCCAACTACTGGGAAGGCTGAGCTGAGAGGATGGCTTGAGCCCAGGAGCTCTAGGCTGCAGTGAGCTGTGATAGCACCACTGCACTGTAGCCTGGGTGGCAGAGCGAGATCTCCTGTCAAAAAAAAAAAAAAAGAGAGAGAGGAATACTTTCTGGGAGACTCAGGTGACCACATATTTATCTTGTTAGTAAATATTACTACTTCTAGTAAGATAATTTCCCCTTGTTTCTAACATAAACCTTCAACTTCAACAATTCCCTTTTCTTTATTCAAGTTGAATCAGTAACAGAGTGTCCAGCACCTTGCTGATTAGGCCTTTGTATGAATGAAGACATTTTAGCCACACAGTTTTTCTTAAGTGATTCTGATTTCTGTAGCCATCCTACTCCTTTATTTTCCAGCCTTTTGGTCATTCCTTCTCTTCATCTCCCCAAATCTTGACAAATTCTCTTCCCATTTCCTAGGCTCTAAAACTAAAAGTTAGATAGAGGACACTGTTTGAACTGGGATTAAAGATTTGCAGAGGATATTTATGCAGCGTAATTTTCTTACTATATTTGGTGTGGACATCTTCTAAACAATATTCTGGACGGGAAGTTCACAGCCCTTCACTGTTGCCCAGTTCTGCAATTCATTTGATCACTTTGTCTTCATGGAGTCCTTGTGTCATTTTAAAGGCTTTATGTTAATAACGTAAGCTGCACTTACTATATTTTATATCATATAAACAGTCTGTAAAGAGCCCTTAAAAGACAAATTGATTTTTTTGGTTAATCACAACAAGCAAAAGGACAGTTCACCTTCACCTCCTAGAGGTTGTTATATTTCATTTGCCAAGCAATCTGGAATAAGAATTATGCAACAGAATTCTACTAGAACACTCTCAACTGTCAATATCATGTAGGATCATGTCTACCAGTGGCATTACTGAAGGTGAATAGTTAATACTGTCTTTATAGGAATCCTGCATGAGACCGTGATTTACTTTGCTCTCCTATTACCTCTAGACTATTTAGAGCTTCTCAGAAGAAATGTGATGGATATTGTCTTTGTCTGCCCAGGTTGCCATAGTAAAATACCATATACTGGGTGTTTTAAGTTACAGAAATTTATTTCTTACAGTTCTGGAGTCTTAGAAGGCCCAGTCAGGGGGCTAGACAGTTCTGTTTCTGCTGAGGCCCTCTTCCTGGTGTGTAGCTGGCACCTTCTTTCTGTGTCCTTGCTTGGCAGAAGAGAGCATGATCTGGTGTCTCTTCCTTTTTCATAAGGGTACGAGCCCTATTGGAGTAGGACCCCACCTTCATGATCTCTTTTAACCTTTATCATCTACTCACATGTTCTATCTCCAAATATTGTGGGTGAGGCCTTCAACAGGTGAATTTGGGGGAACACAAAACTTCAGTCCATAGCATTCTGCCCCCGACCTCTCAAATTTTAAATTCTTCTTCCATGCAAAATACGTTCATTTTGTTCCAACAATTCCAACCCTAAAAGTCTAAATTCCTTCCACTATCAACTCTAAAGCTTAAAGTTCAAAGTCTCTCCTAAACATCTAAATCAGATATAGATGTGACTCATGGTATAATTCATTCTGAGGCAGAATTCCCCTGCAGCTGTGAACCTGGGAAACCAAATGAGTTATGGGCTTCCAAAGCACAATGGTGAGAATAGACATTCCCATTCTCAAAGAGAAAAATTGAAAGAAAGAATGTAGTGATGTCTCCAAGAAGATACAAAACCAAGGAGGGCAAATCCATTAGACCTTAAGGTCTGAGAATAATCCTCTTTGTCCTGATGTCTGTGATAGTTAATACTGAGTGTCAACTTGATTGGATTGAAGGATACAAAGTATTGATCCTGGGTGTGTCTATGAGGGTGTTGCCAAAGGAGATTAACATTTGAGTAAGTGGACTGGGAAAGGCCGACCCACTCTTAATCTGGGTAGGTACAATCTAATCAGCTGCCAGCATGACTAGACTATAAGCAGCCAGAAAACTGTGAAAGGAGAGACTGGCCTAGCCTCCCAGCCTACATCTTTCTCCCATGTTGGATGCTTCCTGCCTTTGAACATCGGACTCCAAGTTATTCCGTTTTGGAACTTGGACTGGCTCTCCTCGCTCCTCAGCCTGCAGATGGCCTAAGGTGGGACCTTGTGATAGTGTGAATTAATACATAACAAATTTCCCATATAAATATATATATATATATATTTCCACTAGTTTTATTCCTCTGGAGAACCCTGACTAATACAATGTCCCAACTTTCAGGCTTCCTGGGATGGTAGTGTCATTCCACAGTTCTGCAGAGCCACTCTGTCCCTCCAGCTATCTGGAAGGGACCTGCTCCCACAATTGTCTGAGAGGACCAAACCCCTGAGGCTCTCTGTGAGGGCCACATAGCTCTATGCTAGATCCCCTTTCTCTGAAACCAAGGAGAAAACAGTCTTACCCCCTGGGCCTGTGGCAGGAGTGGCAGTCATGCCTATCTCTGAATTCACTTCAGGGCCATTCTTCCCTTTTCTTGAAGAACAGTGCATCTTCACAGCCAAATACCTCTATGGTCCTGCCCTGTGGAATCCAAGAAGCCTGCCAACTTTCCTTTATTTTGTCCCATCTCCATCCCCTTTTGTTCAAACTGTCAGAGTTTCTGCTCATATATGCCATAAACTCTTTATCAAGTGATAGTTCAGCCACACCTTTGGTGTTCTCTTTAGAACATGCTTTATCTTTTTTTGCAATATGGATAGACTGAGGATTTTCTCAATATTTAATTTCCAATATTTTTGGGGATTTTTGTGAGTTGGTTGGTTTGGGGTTTTATTGTTTGCTTAACAATTCCGTCTTCAATTTATCTCTCTCTTCTTGTATTTACTATAAGCAGTCAGGTGGTACCAAGCCACTCCTTCAACACTTTGCTTAGAAATCTCTTCAGTTATGTAACCGAATTCCTTGCCCCCAAGTTTTACCTTCTGCAACAAGTAAGGAGGCATAGTTCAGGCAAGTTTGTTACTTTATAACAAGGATAACCTTTCCTTGAGTTTCCTATAACATATTCCTCATTCCTATCTGAAACCTCACGAGAATGGCCTCTAATGTACGTATTTCTACCAACATTCTGTTCATGATTATATCCCAGCCCAAGGAAGTTGGGTGGGACAAGTTTTTCCCTTACTCCTGGGAATGTCAGCCTTTTGTCCTGTACAGGCCCACTCACAATATGGAGGACAATAAGCTTTACTCAGTCTACTGATTCAAATGTTGGTTTCATTCACAAACACGTTCACAGACACATCCAATATAATGTCTGAATAAATATCAGGGCACCCCATGGCCGTGACAAGTTGGCACATAAAATTCACCATCATAGATACCTTCTATTTTAGTTCCAAAATTTGTCTGGATTTATTGAAAGGATATGCTTTTTATTGTCTGTTTAATTGATTCAACCAACGAAAATTGATGAGTTACTATTATGTGCAGAGCTATACACTGTCCTATATTCTGTACAAAATTCTGACTGCTCAGAGAAAGACGTTTTTCATTTACCACTTAAGCAGAGGAGGGAATAATTACTTTCTTTCCCTTTAAGAGACAAAAGATATTTGGGAAAATGCTGGTTAGTGGAATACCTGTTCTCAGTATGGTTTTCAAACACTTTAGACTTACAAATAAGTGACCTGTTACAGATATTGATATTGGCAATATCAGCAGGTCTGAGACCCAGACCAAGATAACTATATTGGAAACCTACAGTGAAAATCATACATAAAAAGAAAAAATATTCACCTACTTGCAACTGTAGACATGTGCTGATGAGAAGAGAGTGAGAACTGAAATCACTGGTCATTCCAAATGGCCTGAGGGCCCAGTCTCAACCCTAACCCTGCCAGAGAAGGGCAGGTTTCTAGGGACTGTTTGATTTGTGGCCTGTGACTCAGCAGGACTTCAGCAGTACTTGTGTCTCGTAAGAGAATGATTTGCTGCAAGCCTCATTTAAAGGGTCACTAGAAAGCTATGATTTTTTGACCTCTGCCTATTTCTGCTCAATACATGTAGAAACAAACAAACAAAACGTTTTGATCAAACTAGCTCCCTTCCAAAAAAAAAAGGTAAGATAGTAGTGGCAGTACAGGTAACAAAGTTACTTCTTGATGATATCTAGATGTGGACAAAAGAAAACAGCAATAAAGAGCCCTAGTATCTCATGATGGTGAGATCATTGTGGCAACACACTGACTCTTCAGGGAATGTGCCTGTGTCTAAGATACTTTCTCAGTGTATATTTAGGATCCCATTCTGCAGTACAAGCACTAAGCTATTCCTCATTTTAGTGGTATCCATAAAAGATAATAAAAATCACTGGATATTTACAAAAACCTTATCTATGGAAAGAAAAGAACAAAGTTTCCAACAAATACATCAGAGTTTCGTGAAAGAAAATCAATTCAGCCAGATGCAGTGGCTCGTGCCTGTAATCCCAACACTTTGGGAGGCTGAGGCAGGAGAATCACTTGAGCCCAGGAGTTCAAGACCAGCCTGGGCATAGCAAGACCCTGTCTCTACAAAAAATAAAATAAAATAGCCAGGCATGGTTGTACATGCCTTATTCCCAGCCTCTGACTCAGCGAAGCATCAGCAGTGATGCCTTCTATTCAGAGACTGAGGCAGGGGATTCACTTGAGCCTGAGAGGTTGAGGCTTCGATCATGCCATTGCACTTCAGTCTGGGCAGTAGAGTTCTTTTCCTTCTTCAAAAAAAGGAAAGAAAGAGGGAGAGAGAGAGAAAGAGAAAGAAAGAAAGAAAGAAAGAAAGAAAGAAAGAAAGAAAGAAAGAAAGAAAGAAAGAAAGAAAGAGAAAGAGAGAGAGAAAGAGAGTGAGGAGGGAGGGAGGGAGGGAGGAAGGAAGGAAGGAAGGAAGGAAGGAAGGAAGGAAGGAAGGAAGGAAGGAAGGAAGGAAGGAAATAAATAAATTCATAAGTAAAGGGAGAACTCAGTAAATAGAATCTGAACATCCAAAAGTCCTTCAAAAGGGCTTATTCAAAACTCTGTCATGGAAATTGCCTTCCAATGTGACTATCCTTACAGTCTCCGGTGACTAGAGAAAAAGGTTAATTTATCAACAACAGAGAAATGTCTTGTGTAAGGATAAATGGACACTTAAATGGATGAAGTATTTTACACCATGGAAGATCAGTATTCTAACTAATTTCATGTAATAATTAAATGTCATGGAGGAGTCAGGAGGGCAATGTACAAGTTTAAAGATGGAATTAAACTCTTTGGAGTAGTGAAAACACCACATTAATGAGGAGTACAGGAGATTTAACTTGGTCTAATGAATGGAGAAAAATTGCAGATAAATTTCTTTGTAGGTAAGCACAAAGTACTGCAATTATAGACATAAACATATGGACACAGAGCTATAATTTATAACCCAGAGAATGGTTTTGGAAAGTTACAAAGGAAAGACGTGATGCTTAAAGTTATTTTAGCAATAGATAATGAATAAATAAGTGAAGACCCTAAAGACATTGGCCAGTTGAGGCACTGAGGCAGTTTATAAAGCCCAGAAAAATACTGAATATCATCAAAGTCCTCAAACCCCAAGCACACCTTTTAACATTTATTACATTACCATGGGTTCAATATTAATACAGAATGGGATCTTACATTAATATGTCATATGGAAAGATAAGTAATCAGACCAAGTCTGTCATTAAAAGCATCTAAAATTTCCTGAAAGCGTATTTTAAGATATTTCTAAAAGCACTGAAAAGCTAGCAAGATAGCATTAATAAACCAAGGCAGAAACCCAAAGAGCCAAACAGAACACCAAGACCACTTTTGCCCTAAGGATTTCAAGCTAAGAATTTAAAGTTTTAGAGAGAGACAATATAAGAAAAAAGTAACCAGCTAACTTGATGCTAGACCAGATTGCCTAGGTTTAAATATTAACTTACCACTTGGCTTTGGGCCAGTGATTTAACCTCTTTTTACCCTAAGTTTTTCAATTATAGAATGGGTTAATGATAGTGCCTGTTAGGGTTGACATGAAGATTAAGTAAATTAAAGCCCATAGAGCAGTATCTGACAAATAGGGAGCTATACATAAGTGCAAACAAATTTTAAAGTATGTAAGAAAAAATAAAATATGGGAAAGAGGGAAATGTGATTGGGGAAGGCAGACGGAGCTTTCTGGGTGCTTGTAATGTTGTTCTTGACCATATTGGAGATTATGCAGAGGTTCACTTTAGTATTATTGTTGAATGATATAGCTCTATGTTATTCATTTTTCTGTATGTGGTTTTATCGTTGTTTGCTTGTCTGTTTGTTTTGAGACGCGTCCGCTCACTGCAAGTTCTGCCTGCCAGGTTCACACCATTCTCCTGCCTCAGCCTCCGGAGTAGCTGGAACTACAGGCGCCAGCCACAGCGCCCGGCTAATTTTTTGTACTTTTAGTAGAGAGGGAGTTTCACCGTGTTAGCCAGGATGGTCTCTATCTCCTGACCTCATGATCCATCCCCCTCGGCCTCCCAGAGTGCTGGGATTACAGGCGCGAGCCACCGTGCCTGGCCGGCTGTCTCTTATTTTTAAAAGGGAGTAAACCCTGTGGGAGTGGTTCTCAAATATTTTGTCCTCAGGTCCCTTTAAAGTCTTCAAAACTGTTGATCATTACAAACAACTTTTGTTTACAAGTTATATTTATCAATGTTATGATTTTAAAAATGAAAACTAAGAAGTTTTAAATACTTAGTTATTAATGAATTTTAAAATCACAACAAAAACTACATGGTAACATAAATTACATATTTTTTTTAAATACTATATTTTTGGAAATCAAAAACAATTAATGAGAAAAGTGGCATTTAAAAAGATTTTTGCAAATTGCTTTAATATCTGGCTTAATAAAATCCAGCTAAATTCTCATATCTTCTACTCTCAGTTTGTTGACATTTATTGCTTTGGTTAAAGTACATGAAGAAAATCCAGCCTTATACAGAGATGCCTTTGGAAACAAGGAGAACATTTAAATTGGCTTTTTATACAATATCAAAAGTAGAGAAGTGATAATTTCTTAAATGTTGCTTGCAATGTAGAATCAAATTATATCAATAAAATTTTATATATCTATGCTTCTAACTTTCACTTTGAATGTATCTTTTATTTATTCATAAACTCCTATTTGTTCCCCGAGTTAGGCAGATCTCCCAAATGTCAACACACTTTACTAGGCAACATCATAAATGGCATTTATTAATATCACCACCAATCTTATCGGAAACTTTTTAAGTACTAGGAAACTGTCATATTAAGAATGGAAGATTACATTTTCCAAAGTTTCAATTTTCTCTTGAAAGCTTTAATTTTATCATTAGCAACAAAGAGTGATGATTGTTTTCCTGAACTGACAGTCTGATGTCATTAATTTTCAAGAAAATGTCTGCCCTTTACCCAAACATGAATAACTTGTATCTCATCTGTTAGTAATTCTTTAAAACAAAACAAAACCCTGATATTCTTGGGAAAAGTGACTAATTCAGCTTGCAACTGAAACAATCTCACATTGCTTCCAATAGCCATCATACTTTGGTGTGCAACAGAAATGGCCTATGTATATTTCCCAGTTTGTCATAAGGAAAACCTAAAAAGATATGTATTCAAGTATCAAAATTTTAAATGGTAACGTGTTGACTGTTTCAACAAGGACATTCCTAAGTGAAATTGGCTTACACTTTTTTTCTTTTTACTGAAAATGTGTGGTTTGGGTAATAAGAAAGACAACTTGGCCTTTCATCCACTGGTCTTTAGTTCCAGTAAGAGATAAGACACACGCTTGAAATGTCCAGGCCAACATGAAAAGTCTTATCTTCATGTTGTTGAGGGACATGCAAACACCAGGAGATCACTAAACTCTATCATGTCATTATGCCACCTAACTACTCCTGTGCATCTTTCTGATCAAACACATTTATAAACATTCATCTTGAAAGGTATGTTTTGTGCCTATATCAAAGCAAGAAAACATTGGTCCAATTTAAACTTAGAAATAATACCTCTCCTACAATATTTTAGGCATTAATTCAGGCAATTCTACCTACATATCTGAACTGTCTTGGATCAAAAATGCCATTAATTTATTTATTCCAGTTTTCTGAATACTTCACTAGGTCACCAAAAACATGCTATGAAAAAGCAAAAGTTCAAATAACAAAAATCTAGCATGAGGGATCTTCAAAAAAATCCATGGAGAATGTATATTGTAAAAAAAAAAAAAAAAAATGCATGGATTTCAAATTATTTGCACCAAAATAAACTTGTACTAATTTGTTAGAGTGTGCAAAAAGAATCTAGTTGGAAGCACTGATAAAGAAAAGTTTGAAAGGACCTCTATCAGAACAGCATGAATTCTGCTAAAATTGAAGCAAACACAAACATCAAATTCATGATGAAACTTGGGTGACAGAATGGTAGAATAACTGATTATTTGCAAAAAGTTATGGGGAAAATGCCCCAAAGAAACCAGCAGTTTACAAATGTGTAACTTATTTTAAGAAGGGACAAGGTGACATTGAAGATGAAGCCCACAGTGGCAGATCATCCACACTAATTTACAAGAAAAAAATTAACCTTTTTCATGCCCTAATTGAGTAGGATCAACAATAACCGCAGAAACCATAGCCAACACCATAGACATCTCAATTTTTTCAGCTTTCACAATTCTGACGGAAAAATTAAAGTTGAGCAAGCTTTCCACTTGATGGGTGCCAAGACTGTTACAAACAGATCAGCTGCAGACAAGAGCATAGATTTAAATAGAAATTGCAAACAAGTGGAATCAAGATTCTAAAGCATGTCTTCAAAGAATTGTAACAGGATATGAGACCTGCCTTTACCAGTATGATCCTGAAGACAAAGCACAATCAAAGTAGTGGCTACTAAGAGGTGGAAGTGGTCTAGTCACAGCAAAAATGGAGGGTCAAGAGCAAAGGTCATGGCAATGATTTTCGGAGATGCGAAAGGCATTTTGCTTGTTGACTTTCTGGAGGGTCAAAGAATGATAACATCTGCTTATCATGACAGTGCTTTGAGAAAGTTATCCAAAGCTTTAGCAGAAATATGCCCAGAAAATCTTCACTGGAATGTCTTTCTCTACCATAACAATGTTATTATACTATTACTCATTTTTCTCATCAAACTAGGGACATTTTGCAAGAGTTTTTATAGTAAATCATCAGGCATCCATCTTGCAGTCCTGATTTGGCTCCTTCTGCCTTCTTTTTGTTTCCTAAAATTATAAAATTTTAAAGGGCATTCATTTTTCTTCAGTTAATAATTTAAAAAAGACTGCATTGACACGAGTAAATTCCCAGGACCCTCAGTTCTGTAGGGGATGGACTAAATGGCTGGTATCATTGTTTACAAAAGTGTTTTGAATCTGATGGAGCTAATAAAGTTTATAAGGTTGTGTTTTTATGAGAAATAAAATTTATGTTTTTTACTTTTTTAATTTCATTTTCCATGAAATTTTTGAAGTCCCCTCACACACTTCTTAATTCAGAGATTTGAGTTCAACAAATTTAATCTACAAAGAGTTTGAAACCACACACACACACACACACACACACACACACTTCTGACAGGTCTTTGTGAAAATGAAAGCAAAGGCTTTACCCTCAGGAGGATTAGACAACGTGTGAATGAGTATGAGGCCAAACATAAAACCTGGAGCATCTACCAGCAGTGATGAGGATGCGAGAGATCAGCAGGTGCTGATGTCAGGGTAGGAGGAAGAGAAGCAGAGGCAGGATTACTTGATGATAGCATTGTTATCCTACTCTATTCAGGTGGTATCGAGTGCACTTTATATAAAGTTCACTGTGGGAAGAAAAAATCTAGAAAAATTATTTTTAACCAGTTGCTACAGTTAAATGCAGTGTAAAACCAGAAATAAACCAAAGAATCTTAAGTAAGATCATAAGCTTTGGTGACTGTATCAGTTTTCTATTACTTTATAACAAATGACACTTAGAGGCTTAAAACAACACCCATCCATGTATTAGTTCACAGTCTGGTAAGTCACAAGTCCCAGCACTGTGTAACCAGATTATCTGCTCAGGGTCTTATGAGACTGAAATCAAGTTGTCAGCCAGGCTGCATTTCTTTCTGGAAGCTCTGAAGAAGAATCTGCTTCCACACTCATGCAGGTTGCTGGCCAAATTCAGTTCCCTGCAGTTGTAAGATGGAGGTCCCTATTGCCCTGCAGGATGTCAACCAGAGCCACTCAGATCTTAGAGGCCACCCACATTCCTTGCCACGTGACCAGTAGTGAAGAAAACTATCTGTGCAGAGAGGGCTGCTTGGAATTTCATCTCTTGGGCAAGGTTTATGTTCATGTTTTATCTCATTTAATCACATTTAGACATGATTAAAGAGTGGTATTGTTTTTGTTTTTGTTTTTTTTTATTATTATTATACTTTAAGTTCTAGGGTACATGTGCATAACGTGCAGGTTTGTTACATATGTATACTTGTGCCATGTTGGTGTGCTGCACCCATCAACTCGTCAGCACCCATCAACTCGTCATTTACATCAGGTATAACTCCCAGTGTAATCCCTCCCCCCTCCCCTCTCCCCATGATAGGCCCCGGTGTGTGATGTTCCCCTTCCTGAGTCCAAGTGATCTCATTGTTCAGTTCCCACCTATGAGTGAGAACATGCGGTGTTTGGTTTTCTGTTCTTGTGATAGTTTGCTAAGAATGATGGTTTCCAGCTGCATCCATGTCCCTACAAAGGACACAAACTCATCCTTTTTTATGGCTGCATAGTATTCCATGGTGTATATGTGCCACATTTTCTTAATCCAATCTGTCACTGATGGACATTTGGGTTGATTCCAAGTCTTTGCTATTGTGAATAGTGCTGCAATAAACATACGTGTGCATGTGTCTTTATAGCAGCATAATTTATAATCCTTTGGGTATATACCCAGTAATGGGATGGCTGGGTCATATGGTACATCTAGTTCTAGATCCTTGAGGAATCGCCATACTGTTTTCCATACTGGTTGAACTAGTTTACAATCCCACCAACAGTGTAAAAGTGTTCCTATTTCTCCACATCCTCTCCAGCACCTGTTGTTTCCTGACTTTTTAATGATTGCCATTCTAACTGGTGTGAGATGGAATCTCATTGTGGTTTTGATTTGCATTTCCCTGATGGCCAGTGATGATGAGCATTTTTTCATGTGTCTGTTGGCTGTATGAATGTCTTCTTTTGAGAAGTGTCTGTTCATATCCTTTGCCCACTTTTTGATGGGGTTGTTTGTTTTTTTCTTGTAAATTTGTTTGAGTTCTTCGTAGGTTCTGGATATTAGCCCTTTGTCAGATGAGTAGATTGCAAAAATTTTCTCCCAGTCTGTAGGTTGCCTGTTCACTCTGATGGTAGTTTCTTTTGCTGTGCAGAAGCTCTTTTGCTTAATTAGATCCCATTTGTCAATTTTGGCTTTTGCTGCCGTTGCTTTTGGTGTTTTAGACATGAAGTCTTTGCCCATGCCTATGTCCTGAATGGTATTACCTAGGTTTTCTTCTGGGGTTTTTATGGTTTTAGGTCTAACATTTAAGTCTCTAATCCATCTTGAATTAATTTTCATATAAGGAGTAAGGAAAGGATCCAGTTTCAGCTTTCTACTTATGGCTAGCCAATTTTCCCAGCACCATTTATTAAATAGGGAATCCTTTCCCCGTTTCTTGTTTTTGTCAGGTTTGTCAAAGATCAGATGGCTGTAGATATGTGGTATTATTTCTGAGGACTCTGTTCTGTTCCATTGGTCTATATCTCTGTTTTGGTACAGGTACCATGCTGTTTTGGTTACTGTGGCCTTGTAGTATAGTTTGAAGTCAGGTAGCCTGATGCCTCCAGCTTTGTTCTTTTGACTGAGGATTGTCTTGGAGATGCGGGCTCTTTTTTGGTTCCATATGAACTTTAAAGCAGTTTTTTCCAATTCTGTGAAAAAACTCATTGGTAGCTTGATGGGGATGGCATTGAATCTATAAATTACCTTGGGCAGTATGGCCATTTTCACGATATTGATTCTTCCTATCCATGAGCATGGTATGTTCTTCCATTTGTTTGTGTCCTCTTTTATTTCACTGAGCAGTGGTTTGTAGTTCTCCTTGAAGAGGTCCTTTACATCCCTTGTAAGTTGGATTCCTAGGTATTTTATTCTCTTTGAAGCAATTGTGAATGGAAGTTCATTCATGATTTGGCTCTCTGTTTGTCTGTTACTGGTGTATAAGAATGCTTGTGATTTTTGCACATTAATTTTGTATCCTGAGACTTTGCTGAAGTTGCTTATCAGCTTAAGGAGATTTTGGGCTGAGACAATGGGGTTTTCTAAATATACAATCATGTCATCTGCAAACAGGGACAATTTGACTTCTTCTTTTCCTAACTGAATACCCTTCATTTCTTTCTCTTGCCTGATTGCCCTAGCCAGAACTTCCAACACTATGTTGAATAGAAGTGGTGAGAGAGGGCATCCCTGTCTTGTGCCAGTTTTCAAAGGGAATTTTTCCCGTTTTTGCCCATTCAGTATGATATTGGCTGTGGGTTTGTCATATATAGCTCTTATTATTTTGAGGTACGTTCCATCAATACCGAATTTATTGAGCGTTTTTAGCATGAAGGGCTGTTGAATTTTGTCAAAAGCCTTTTCTGCATCTATTGAGATAATCATGTGGTTCTTGTCTTTTGTTCTGTTTATATGCTGGATTATGTTTATTTATTTGCGAATGTTGAACCAGCCTTGCATCCCAGGGATGAAGCCCACTTGATCATGGTGGATAAGCTTTTTGATGTGTTGCTGAATCCGGTTTGCCAGTATTTTATGGAGGATTTTTGCATCGATGTTCATCAGGGATATTGGTCTAAAATTCTCTTTTTTTGTTGTGTCTCTGCCAGGCTTTGGTATCAGGATGATGTTGGCCTCATAAAATGAGTTAGGGAGGATTCCCTCTTTTTCTATTGATTGGAATAGTTTCAGAAGGAATGGTACCAGCTCCTCCTTATACCTCTGGTAGAATTCAGCTGTGAATCCATCTGGTCCTGGACTTTTTTTGGTTGGTAGGCTATTAATTATTGCCTCAATTTCAGAGCCTGTTATTGGTCTATTCAGGGATTCAACTTCTTCCTGGTTTAGTCTTGGAAGAGTGTCCAGGAAATTTTCCATTTCTTCTAGATTTTCTAGTTTATTTGCATAGAGGTGTTTATAGTATTCTCTGATGGTAGTTTGTATTTCTGTGGGGTCGGTGGTGATATCCCCTCTATCATTTTTTATTGCGTCAATTTGATTCTTCTCTCTTTTCTTCTTTATTAGTCTTGCTAGCAGTCTGTCAATTTTGTTGATCTTTTCAAAAAACCAACTCCTGGATTCATTGATTTTTTGGAGGGTTTTTTGTGTCTCTATCTCCTTCAGTTCTGCTCTGATCTTAGTTATTTCTTGCCTTCTGCTAGCTTTTGAATGCCTTTGCTCTTGCTTCTCTAATTCTTTTAATTGTGATGTTAGAGTGTCAATTTTAAATCTTTCCTGCTTTCTCTTGTGGGCATTTAGTGCTATAAATTTCCCTCTACACACTGCTTTAAATGTGTCCCAGAGATTCTGGTATGTTGTATCTTTGTTCTCACTGGTTTCAAAGAACATCTTTATTTCTGCCTTCATTTCATTATGTACCCAGTAGTCATTCAGGAGCAGGTTATTCAGTTTCCATGTAGTTGAGCGGATTTGATTGAGTTTCTTAGTCCTGAGTTCTAGTTTGATTGCACTGTGGTCTGAGAGACAGTTTGTTATAATTTCTGTTCTTGTACATTTGCTGAGGAGTGCTTTACTTCCAATTATGTGGTCAATTTTGGAATAAGTGTGATGTGGTGCTGAGAAGAATGTATAGTCTGTTGATTTAGGGTGGAGAGTTCTATAGATGTCTATTAGGTCTGCTTGCTGCAGAGATGAGTTCAATTCCTGGATATCCTTGTTAACTTTCTGTCTCGTTGATCTGTCTAATGTTGACAGTGGAGTGTTGATGTCTCCCATTATTATTGTATGGGAGTCTAAGTCTCTTTCTAAGTCTCTAAGGACTTGCTTTATGAATCTGGGTGCTCCTGTATTGGGTGCATATATATTTAGGATAGTTAGTTCTTCCTGTTGAATTGATCCCTTTACCATTATGTAATGGCCTTCTTTGTCTCTTTTGATCTTTGATGGTTTAAAGTCTGTTTTATCAGAGACTAGTATTGCAGCCCCTGCTTTTTTTTTTGTTCTCCATTTGCTTGGTAAATCTTCCTCCATCCCTGTATTTTGAGCCTATGTATGTCTCTGCGTGTGAGATGGGTCTCCTGAATACAGCAGACTGATGGGTCTTGACTCTTTATCCAGTTTGCCAGTCTGTGTCTTTTAATTGGAGCATTTAGTCCATTTACATTTAAGGTTAAGATTGTTATGTGTGAACTTGATCCTGCCATTATGATATTAACTGGTTATTTTGCTCGTTAGTTGATGCAGTTTCTTCCTAGCCTAAATGGTCTTTACATTTTGGCATGTTTTTGAAATGGCTGGTACCGGTTGTTCCTTTCCATGTTTAGTGCTTCCTTCAGGGTCTCTTGTAAGGCAGGCCTAGTGGTGACAAAATCTCTAAGCATTTGCTTATCTGTAAAGGATTTTATTTCTCCTTCACTTATGAAACTTAGTTTGACTGGATATGAAATTCTGGGTTTAAAATTCTTTTCTTTAAGAATGTTGAATATTGGCCCCCACTCTCTTCTGGCTTGTAGAGTTTCTGCCGAGAGATCTGCTGTTAGTCTGATGGGCTTCCCTTTGTGGGTAACTCGACCTTTCTCTCTGGCTGCCCTTAAGATTTTTTCCTTCATTTCAACTTTGGTGAATCTGGCAATTATGTGTCTTGGAGTTGCTCTTCTCGAGGAGTATCTTTGTGGCGTTCTCTGTATTTCCTGGATTTGAATGTTGGCCTGCCCTACTAGGTTGGGGAAGTTCTCCTGGATGATATCCTGAAGAGTGTTTTCCAACTTGGTTCCATTTTCCCCCTCACTTTCAGGCACCCCAATCAGACGTAGATTTGGTCTTTTTACATAATCTCATACTTCTTGCAGACTTTGTTCATATCTTTTTCTTCTTTTTTCTTTTGGTTTCTCTTCTCGCTTCATTTCGTTCATTTGATCCTCAATCGCTGATACTCTTTCTTCCAGTTGATCGAGTCTGTTACTGAAGCTTGTGCATTTGTCCCGTATTTCTCGTGTCATGGTTTTCATCTCTGTCATTTCGTTTATGACCTTCTCTGCATTAATTACTCTAGCCATCAATTCTTCCACTTTTTTTTCAAGATTTTTAGTTTCTTTGCACTGGGTACGTAATTCCTCCTTTAGCTCTGAGAAGTTTGATGGACTGAAGCCTTCTTCTCTCATCTCGTCAAAATCATTCTCCGTCAAGCTTTGATCCTTTGCTGGCGATGAGCTGCGCTCCTTTGCCGGGGGAGATGCGCTCTTATTTTTGGAATTTCCAGCTTTTCTGCCCTGCTTTTTCCCCATCTTTGTGGTTTTATCTGCCTCTGGTCTTTGATGATGATGGTGACGTACTGATGGGGTTTTGGTGTAGGTGTCCTTCCTGTTTGATAGTTTTCCTTCTAACAGTCAGGACCCTCAGCTCTAGGTCTGTTGGAGATTGCTTGAGGTCCACTCCAGACCCTGTTTGCCTGGGTATCAGCAGCAGAGGCTGCAGAAGATAGAATATTGCTGAACAGCGAGTATACCTGTCTGATTCTTGCTTTGGAGGCTTCCTCTCAGGGGTGTACTCCACCCTGTGAGGTGTGGGGTGTCAGACTGCCCCTAGTGGGGGATGTCTCCTAGTTAGGCTACTCAGGGGTCAGGGACCCACTTGAGCAGGCAGTCTCTCCCTTCTCAGATCTCAACCTCTGTGTTGGGAGATCCACTGCTCTCTTCAAAGCTGTCAGACAGAGTTGTTTGCGTCTGCAGAGGTTTCTGCCCCTTTTGTTGTTGTTTACTGTGCCCTGTCCCCAGAGGTGGAGTCTACAGAGACAGGCAGGTTTCCTTGAGCTGCTGTGAGCTCCACCCAGTTCAAGCTTCCCAGGGGCTTTGTTTACCTACTTAAGCCTCAGCAATGGCGGGCGCCCCTCCCCCAGCCTAGCTGCTGCCTTGCGGTTAGATCGCAGACTGCTGTGCTAGCAATGAGGGAGGCTCCATGGGCGTGGGACCCTCCCGGCCAGGTGTGGGATATAATCTCCTGGTGTGTGCCTGTTTGCTTAAAGCACAGTATTGGGGTGGGAGTTACCCGATTTTCCAGGTATTGTGTGTCTCAGTTCCCCTGGCTAGGAAAACGGATTCCCTTTCCCCTTGCGCTTCCCAGGTGAGGCGATGCCTCGCCCTGCTTCAGCTCTCGCTGGTCCGGCTGCAGCAGCAGCTGACCAGCACCGATTGTCCGGCACTCCCTAGTGAGATGAACCCAGTACCTCAGTTGAAAATGCAGAAATCACCGGTCTTCTGTGTCACTTGTGCTGGGAGTTGGAGACTGGAGCTGTTCCTATTCGGCCATCTTGCTCCGCCCCCGTGGTTTTGTTTTTGTTTTGGTGCATCATGCTTACAAAGTGGCCTCATTTGATGTTGATGTCCCATGAAATCATTTGTGTTCAATGACAGCACATCAAAGCCTAGCTGATAGCACCAGGCTGGCCCCTTGATGTCTGCAGCATAAGGGGCCATTGGACTACCAGAGTGGTGCTAAAGTGCTGAATTTGGAGGAATCTCACTCCGTGACACTTAGGACAAGTTTGGGGCTCGAGGATATTGACGATCTGCTGCAGATCCTTGGGCATGAGTCCTGTGTGTGGGCTTTTGCATGAGCTCTTGCCCTACTGTGGCCACCTCCCATTCTGCAGGACCAGAGAGTAGAATGTAGCATGTGCAATATCCTGTGGGTCCTCATCACTGGTGCCCAGCATGGTCACCTCACATCCTCCATAGGCATGTGACTTATCAGGCAGTCCTCCACTGGGGGTAGCTGTACTTACCTCAGGGCTCTCAAGTCCTTTGTTCTGTGACATGAATTCACCCTTCAAATAGGTATCCTCCTTGCTCCCAGTTAATGTGTTGATATCATTGCTCACCATAAGCCATGCTAACAGGCATTGCTTAAGTGGGTGGACTACTCTACCATGGTCCCTCCCCTATTCTCCCCCGATGGAAATTTGTGGAAGCCAGGGATATGGTCATTATTGAAAGAGATCATGTAATTACAACCTGAAGAATTCTAGAAGTCATGGTTGGAAGATGTGTTCCTCTATGTTTATGCTATAAAATTCCTAATGGTAAATTTAACTTGAGAAGGAAACAAAATACTGTTCATATTTTCCCAATACTCTGGGGGCAACCTTTGCAGTCATCATCAACAAAACAAAATAACAACCTTTGATAGAGTCACTAAAAGCCCATACTAATGGGCTGCTTTTGGTTGGCCTAGCATCCTGAGCAATGATATCATCAGCATCGAAGTGATGATGTCAGTGAATTGTAGAAGCAAGAAGATCTATGTTGTTTCTATCAACATTCTGAAGATCCATGGCGTTGTGAGTTGAAAAATTTTTCTCACTGAGGGATATGTGAAATTAGCCAGGGGCAGCAAATTTGACAATTAAGAACATGAACAGGTGATTTCTAAATCTGAACAGGAAGAGATGGCTGCCTAGACACCCTAAAGATCTTTCACATGCTCTGCTGAGAATTTACACAAATATGTAACCACTTCTCTACCCATTATTCTATTATCTTCATTGAATTATTGCTTGAATTGTGTAACACATTCTTAATTCAAAATGTTTATATTGACAGTGTCCTACAAAAAGTGTTTTCCAGGTCAGGCACGGTGGCTCCCATGCCTGTAATCCCAGCACTTTGGGAGGCTGAGATGGGTGGATCACCTGAGGTCAGGAGTTAAAGACCAGCCTGGTCAACATGGTGAAATCCCGTCACTACAAAAATACAAAAATTAACCAGGCATGATGGCGGGTGCCAGTAATCCCAGCTACTCGGGAGGCTGAAGCGAGAGAATCACTTGAACCCAGAAGGCAGAGGTTGCAGTGAGCCTAGATTGCATCATTGCACTCTCAGCCTGGGTGATAGAGAGAGACTCTATCTCAAAAAAAAAAAAAAAAAAAATTGATTTCAGCGTATGCCCTAGGAGATGCCTTGCTGGGAAGGCTTCCTGAAGAAGTCAGGTTTCAGCTACAAAAGCATGATTAGGAGTTAAGTAGACAAAGAGGGGAGTGAAACTTGTTCCAGTCAGAGAACATGTGCAAAAGTCCTCTGGTGGGAAAGACCAGGTGAATGTGAGGGACTAAAACAGTACATTCTAAAGGACAGTCAGTGGATTCTGATAATAGTCTGGTTCCCCACTCACTGAGGGACTGGTAAAAAGCCTCAGTTAGTATAACATCGTTGTGTGTGTTCCACACAGTTCTCATTCCCCCATGTCTGCCTTATTCTTGCTCCCCATCTCAGCTTCTTGCTTGGGGCCTTGAATGCTCACAGGAAATGGTTTCTAGTCTTTGCTCCTTGGCTGGAAGTAAGAGAGCTACACCTATCATTCCTTAATTGCAGTCCTTCACAGCTACAGCTTCTTCACAGAATCAGAATTAGTCTTTCTGTCATGGCTATGGGAGGATATTTTTTAATGTGTGTGGTGGAAAGAGTGACTCCTTGCTTAGTGAGAGAGGTTGAACAAACCCCTTGTTGTGTATAAGGATATACGTGGCGACATTCCTCTGTAAAAAAGTTAATGCTTCCCCTAGCAACTGATGCTTAGAACATAACTGTTTAGTCACCTTACACCCAGTAATGCAGGGGAGGTATCAGCTTTGCTTCAAAGCTGAAATGAAGATCAAAACTAATATAAAGTATAGGGGGAGGCAGCATCAAGTTGGACCAGGGTCTGGCATCTTTTCTTTTAGGTTTTGTCCCAAAGGATCTGAATTGCTTTTATTCCATGATTTTCCCCCAGGCTTTAATCCCACTGACTTTTTTCTCAGGTGAAAAAAAAAATAAAAAAAATCCCAAGTGTCTATGCTGTGTGCCCACTGGTAAGGTAAAGAAATCTGTATGAAGAGTGGAATCTTGACATAGACCCAGCCATTCTGAGGAAGGGGACTAGTACCAAGGCTGGAAAAATAATGAGGAGTAATGGGAACTGCAAGGGCATAGGTGTCACACACACACAGCCTTGTGAGAGTATCTCCTCTGGGAAGCCTCCTTTGATTTATACTCCCCACCGCCCCCACATTAATTCTCAAACTGCCTGCATAAGATTTAATAGAATATGTGCATTTTTTTCCCAACTTAATCTCAGCCAGGTTGAAACCAATCTCTACCAGACTGAAGGGAGCAGCTGGACCATGGGATGCTAGAGCTTGGAACTAGAAGGAGAGCTTTTCTGAGACATGCTGAGTGTTGACACTTCTGAGTGGATTGCAAGAATGAAGAAACGAAGGAATATCTCGACTCCTTACATACACTGCAAGTCCCTTGAGTGAAAAAATGACTCTCCTTATCTTGAAAACCTGAAAATGCTTCCTCAAAAATCAACTCAAGAAATGTTTTTTGATAATGTGATTACGTGCTTTGTGCCAGTTTTGTGAATCACATCTTATATATAATGGTGTTGATATCGATGGTAATGTTTCTGGTAAAGGAGCTTTGGCTCCAAGAAAGGAAAAGAAAAGAAGATTCTGCCCCATGTGCAGTCTACTCAGCTACGGCTCAGGAGGGCATTTGGGGTAAAACACTCTGTTTTTTGGATAAAAGAAGAAAGACACAGGAATTACATATATATGCCTCTGTAAATATGTCCAAGGGTGAGCAACATTTACTTAAAACAAGGAGGGTTTAATGAATGCCTGCTATGTGTCAAAGAATTCTCAAGCACTCGCATATTTAATCCACCAAATTACTCAGGGTAATTTTACACCAACTTTTCATTTGAAACTGAGATCCAGGGATGTTGGTCCTTCCTGAGGTTATTCTGCAAGGAAGGGCTGGAGTTTGCAGCCAGAGTCTCTGTCTCTGTTTCAAAGCTCACTTCACAACTCCATAGTTGCCAAAACTGTGGGATGCAATCGACAGTTCATTCTGATGGAGAGTTGAGTCCAAAAAGTATTTGTTTAAGACAGAAATCCAGATTTCTTCAAAACAGCAATATCCTCTTCAGCCAGTTGTTTGCACAGACATCTTTGCTGCCATCCAGGCAAATCTGAGCACATACCATCCTGGTGCTTCTCTGCCCTGAGCCAGTGTGGTCCTTTTTTGACAAGGAAGGGCAGGACAGCCTGCAGCCGAGACTAGGGGACACAACCCTGAGTTCCTCTGCTCCCGGGCCCCAGAGAAGTCACTCAATCCTAGAGCTGGAGGGACCTCCAGCCTCTGGGAAATGCTGCTCTTTAACCAAACCCGAAAGATCATTGTCTGCCTGTTTCTCAACAGTCAGATAAGGAAACGCTGCCAATTCTCTTGAAGAATCATCCTCGTCAATCAGAAAACTTTTCTCTAAATGGCACCAGCAGCAAAAACAGAAAGGATAATTATTAACCTTAACATAAGGATTCCAGAGGGCAATCTGTTCTTTCATCTCAATTAAGGGGAAATGGCAGAGACAAAAGTCAAGATATGAAAAATGGAAGAGGCACTGCCTGTGGGTGCTTCAGCTTAGCATTTCAATGGTTTTAGAGCTGGATCTCTATTAAGCAAAACTGAGGTCTCTTCTCAGATGGTGGACTACCGTTTCACTAACAGGATGTTGAGTGCTTCTCTCTGATCCCTTGAGTACATGTATGGCAAGTACGTCTCATTACACAAGAATAAGACTAATAGAATTGCTTCCAGTATTTTTTGGATGGATATTGTGGGAGGCCATTGAGAAACAGAAGCCAGATTTCACACATATTTAATTTTAAACACTATTTAAATAGTATTAAGCTTTTCCATGCTGCCATATTGGCTTAAAATTCATAATGTCATGAGTCAAAGCACTTTTTGTCTAACTTAGTGATTCTAAATACATGCTTATCAAAGGAAATGTATTGTGCATTGACCTTTTTCAATTTTCTTTCTTGGATCTTATTCACAGAAAAATATTTAATAAACAGAACCTTTGCCCAGTAGTCAGTTCTTTCACTGTTAGCTGTGGAATCAAATCTGTCTCTGTGTTCTCCTTGACACACCAACACTAACACCAAACTAGAGCTATTCTGACTGCTTGAGGATTCCTGAATACGAATTGTATTTTCCCTATTTTATTATAAATATTTTGAGGTAAATAGCTGAGGCTTTGGAATCAAACAGAGCCGAAGTCAAACTACTTACACACTCTATGTTCTTGAGCAAATTATTTTTCCTCTCTGAGCCTCAGTTTTCTCATCTGTTAAATAGGGATAATAATACATACTTCATAAGATTGTCATTGAATAATTCATTAGCTAATATATGTAATGTAGGTGTCCAATGAAAGGTTTTTATCCCCGTTGTTGTTATTAACTTCCTCTTTTTATTAATTTTTTTCCACAGAAAATAAATTATCATTCCTACTTATATTTTCAACCATTGAAATTCCACCTGTTATCCAATGTCCTCTCTCAGGAGCCTTCCCCAGTCCTCTCTGCTAGAATTGAATTCTCCATTATCTCTAATCCTATGCCTTGTGTAGCACTTGGCACCTATTACATTGTGCTCTAGTTTCTTTTTGCCCAAATCTCATCATCCTAATTAGAATGATAGCCTCAGGAGGGCAGGAAGCAAAATGATTTTTCCTGTAAAATACTTTTTGAATGTCTGTTGAATGACTATCGAAGACTTCCCTATTTTATTTTGCATTATTTGTTGAATAAAAACAAATGATTTTTCATTTTAGTATTTTTTTTTTTAATTTTAGAATTTAGATATGTCGATTTAGTAAATGTTTCATCCCGAACTTACGACATAATAGTTGAAGTCAGGATGAAAACATATATTGCTGAAGGGTCTTATTCTTTTGCTCTGACAGGGCACTGCAGCTGTTTACCTTTGACTCCCTGTAAGTAGAACCATTCCTCTCAAATCTATGTGGTAACACTTCCAAAACATCCTGCAGCACAGCCATGCAACCTCCAGTCCTGCTCCAGTTTTCTCATCTATAAAATAGGTGGGGGATATAATCAGATGACCTTGAAGAGACTTTCTTTTATTTATTTTATTTTATTTTATTTTTGGAGACAGAGTCCTGCCCTATCTTCCAGGCTGGAGTGCAGTGACACGATCTTGGCTCACTGCAACCTCCGCCTCCTGGGTTCAAGCGATTTTCCTGCCTCAGCTTCCCAACTAGCTGGGATTACAGGTGCCCACCACAACGCCTGGCTAATTTTTGTATTTTTAGTAGAGACAGGGTTTCACTATGTTAGCCAGGCTGGTCTTGAACTTCTGACCTCAGGTGATCCTCCTGCTTAGGCCTCCCAAAGTGCTGGGATTACAGGCATGAGCCACCGTGCTCGGCAAGACTTTCCTTTTCTTAGAGTTTCTGGTTGATCATTTTTTAAATGAGAGCATTCTACTTGGTAATTGTGAGGTTTTCTCTCTGTGGTGTGAGTTTTGTTACCTTTTCTTTCTCAGACCACATACAGTCCCAATAAGAAAAACAAAAAAATAATTTCTTGGGTGTTGCATTCACTATTCAAAAATTTCCCAGCTACCTGAACATCCCCCTAGAGTTTCTCAAATATACTCATAAATAAGTTGCTCTCTACTCCCTAAAGATCCCGTGACTGCTTTTTTTTGTTTTTTGTTTTTTGTTTTTAATTCCAGATACGTCTTCAGCTGCTCCTACATCTCATAAGGCTGCCTATTCTGTTGGGGCCTCACTGGATTAGGATCAGAGCTTTTACCTTGGTTTTCTCAGCTTTACAATGAACT
Source organism: Theropithecus gelada (assembly GCF_003255815.1). Taxonomy (NCBI): domain Eukaryota; kingdom Metazoa; phylum Chordata; class Mammalia; order Primates; family Cercopithecidae; genus Theropithecus; species Theropithecus gelada. The sequence goes on from NC_037671.1 coordinate 167,471,480, forward strand.
ATACTCCTACACCTCCTGCACTGCTCTTATGCAAAACTGGGGGATGGGGGATTCTGAGTCTTAGGATAAATATATCTTAGACCACAAGGACAACTCCCGTTCTATAATAATACGATAGTTTAGATACACTGTAAGATGTTTGATGATTAATAATAATGTTAATATAAGAGTTTGTCAAAAGTAATTCTTATTAGGAATCCCCCAGTACAACCAGGATTTAAGTAAATTGGCCAATCACTGTGATTAAAATGATCTAACAGGTGTGGTGGCTCACGCCTGTAATCCCAACACTTTGGGAGGCCAAGGCTGGCAGATCACCTGATGTCCGGAGTTCAAGACCAGCCTGGCCAACATGGTGAAACTCCATCTCTACTAAAAAAAATACAAAAAAATTAGCCTGGTGTGGCGGCAGGTGCTTGCAGTCCCAGCTACTCGGGAGGCTGAGGCTGAGAGAATTGCATGAATCTGGGAGGTGGAGGTTGCAGTGAGCAGAGACTGCACCACTGCACTTCATCCTGGGTGACAGAGAGAGAGTCTGTCTCAAAAAAAAAAAAAAAAAAAAAGAAGAAGAAGAAGATTTAAATCATTCCAGGAAGGAGCTAACATTGACTGTGATCATTGGAAGGATGACATCAGCTCGGCTAGGCCACCTCAGACACTGTACATGGAGAGGATTTATAAGTACTGATGGAACTGGAGATACAGGAAGGAGGTGCAGAGACACAGATTCTGCTTTTTCTCATGGATTTATGCAAATCATGTGTGAGATGCATATTCTAATCTTTGCAAATGAAGAGTTTGACATGCCCAAGCTCTTTCCCCCAACTACCTACTCCACATTGACAAAAGTTCAGGTGGAAGTCAAAGACTTAAAAATTGAGCTGGGTGAGTGAAGATTGGAGCATTCACGGAAAAGAGCAAAAAAATCACTAAAAAAATTTTTTTGTGTGACAGTCTCACTTTCTTGCCCGGGCTGGAGTGCAGTGGCCAGATCTCGGCTCATTGCAACCTCTACCCCCCAGGTTCAAGTGATTCTCATGCCTCAGCCTCCTGAGTAGCTGGGACTACAGGCATGTGCACAATGCCCAGCTAATTTTTTGTATTTTTAATAGATATGAGGTTTTGTTACGTCGGCCAGCCTGGTCTCAAAATCCTGGCCTCAATCGATCTCCCTGCCTTGGCCTCCCAAAGTACTGGGATTACAGGCAGAGCCACAGAACCCAGCCTAAAAATGCTTTTGCTTTTGTGTGGAATCTCACGTTAGAAAATTCTCCTTTGGATTGCCTCTTTTTTTTTTTTTTTTTTTTTTTTTCCTGGTAATAGGAAGATGGTGCTGTCAGCCACTTGGGGAAAGGTACCTTTTCAACTGCTGAGGGATGAGACCTGTTGAGTGAAATGTCAAGAGGCTGAAAGTGAACGGACTCTCAGCTGTCCCTCTCCCCAGCTTCTACTTTGGGTAACAGGGTCCTCAGAGACAATGCACGGTGCAACTCATTTCCTTCATAGGAAGCTAAATAAAAGTTTAGGCCTAAGCCCCTGTTAGTAATAGAGTGTTAATTCTCCTGGTGGGTCCCATCTTCTTGCCTCCCAAAAGACCTGCAAAGATGGCAGGCAGATGATGGAGGACTCAGAGTTTTAGGATCCCAGCCATCTATTTCTCTTTCATTAGAAAACCTACTAACACCTATGGGCCTGGCTCTGGACTCAGCACTAGAAAGTTGGGGAAATATCAAGGCAAAAATATTTCTGGGACTTATCTCCTTGGTTACAATTCCCAAAAGACTGGACTCCATTCAGGATCCCAGATCCAAGCCATTCAGGGAACTCAGCTGCAGCAGAGTGTGGGCGCTCACCACCTTCTAGAATGTGACTCTTGCCCTATGAACAGCAGCAAAATGAAGAGATATCTGCACACCCTTGTTTATTGCAGCACTATTCACAGTAGCCAAGATAAGGAAGCAACCCAAGTGTCCATCAACAGATAAATGGCTAAAGAAAATGTTGTATGTATAGCTATATTCTGCATTGGAATATTATTCAGCCATAAAAAGAATTAAATCCTGTGATTTGCGGCAACATAGATGAACATTATGTTAAGTGAAATGAGCCAGAAACAGAAAGACATGATATCACTCGTATGCAGAAACGAACAAAGCTAATCTTGTAGAAGAGTGGTTTTCGTTGCGCTCCAAGCAAACACACGATTGGGGAAGGGAGGAGGTCATGGGTTCATGGGTACAGGGTCACAGTTAGGAGAAATCTCCTGGGACATAGGAGGAATAAGTTCTGGAATACTGTTACACAGAAGAGTGATTATAGTTAGCAACTCTTGGTGTATTTCAAAATAGTTAGAAGAGAGGATTTTGAATGTTCGTTCTCACAACAAAAAAGATGTATGTTTGAAATAGTGAAAATATCCTGATTTGATCACTATATAACAAATACATGTATTGAAACATCTCACTGTACCCTACAAATATGTACAATTATTATGCATCAATTAAAGATTATGATTACATAAATTAAAAACAAATGAAGCCACAGCAACTTATTCTGTTTGATGTGCTTCCTGTTTTACTAGGAGAGAAAAAAGAGATTTAAGTCAACAAAAGAACATTCCCAGGTTGCAAAAGAGGGTCATTTTTTAAAAGAAACTGTTCTACTAGGAAATTGGATTTTTGTCTTCTCTTCACCCACTATTTTTCCATGAATTTATAATATTCTTTTGGGAAGGGGGATTCGCGGTATTCTGTCTATCAGAGCACTGTGTATTTACATTCTTGCATCAAGACAGCCTGTCCAGCTAGCAAGGCAGGTTGTTAAACTGTAAGAGAGACTTAAAATAACAGAGAGAGCTTATTACAAGCAAGATGAAGCATTGACTAATAGTAAGCATTTCTGAGAAATTCCAGGGAGAAAAACATTTGGCAATGATTTGAAAAAATAACCCAGTGGTAAAGAGTGTTTCTATCTTTCACCTAACCCCTTACCCCACCCCTCTTGCTATGAGCAATTCTTGCTGTGCCCATCTTCTCCCTTGAGGAGGAAAGACTGAATTAAGTAAAACCGCCATTCTTCCAGTCTCCAAGGTTGCAGAAGTGCTAATAAATGCTGTCCTTGTTACTTTGAATCATTTCCCCAGGGCATTTGTCATTTGTGCACTGAAACATTCTGACAGCCACTTGGCACTTGCATTTTGTCATGTTGTAATGGAGTATATTGCCATTGCATTCAATATATTCAATATTTTTTTCATTCCAATTACATGCAGTGAATCAAACCCTTGCTACAGTGAAATTGGTTTGAAGCCCTCCCCAGAGCCAAGATCCACCAGAGAACCCTGATCTGATGACTGCCGGCAGGTCTGTGCAGTGCCTTCCTCTCGATTTGAAGAGCAGCTAATTTGATTTGTTCTCTTATTTGAGAGTGAACCAGATCATTTGCATTGTAAATAAAACCACTTCTTGTCTTTATTTCCATCATTTTTGGTTGCTTTTGGCGGTTTAACTTGGATAACTTAATCACAGGCCATATGAAAGAGAGCAGAAAAAGATTTTAAATAAGTTTAAGAATGAGTGCAAAGCAAATGTGTGGCAGTAACAGGTGACTAAAGCGTCTCTGTTATCAGACTTTGTAAGCATCATATGGCACTTGAGTTGTCATCTCTGCTGCTAGAGGTCAGAGGAAAATTGGAATAGTGGCCTTTCGAAGTAGGTCCTCTAGGTTAAATTCAGGCTTTGAACTACATGAAGTGCAGCATTTCAGGGAGACCCTGGGATTGTATCCTTGGTGGAAGAGCACAACCTCTGAAGCCAGGCCCTGCAGCGAGTGCTGCCTCTGCTCCCCTCAGCCCAGAACCGGAGTGATAGCAGAGCAGTGCTGCGTAAGATTGCTTCTCTGCCATGGCTGTTATGGGATAGAGAATGAAAGAAACAGTTTCAATAAGTATTTTCCTTTTGGCTATAATTTAACAATTTTGCAATGGCATCCATTCCCCAGAATAGTGAAAAGGGCATGAACCTATAGCCACAAAGATCATTTTTAAGCCTAAATTACCTGTGTTGTACTTAATCATTATTGATTTGATATTCCCAAGAATTACAATTCTTTCTAAAGATGATGTTATTTTAAGATGGGCTTTCCCCATGCACAGGAAGCTCTCTGAGGTGCCAAGAAGTTTTTCGTGAAGTTGTTCTTTCCTTACTTGCTTCATGTAGAGTCTTGGTAAAATAGCCTTGAGCAGCAGGTGGTGAATTGCACGTCCTATTCAGACCAGTGTGGAGTTTCCTATTCCACTTAGGGACAACATGAAAAATCTCAAGGAGGTTGTGCTTGGGATACACACTGTCCATCCCAGCCTCAGCTGACTCATTGAAAAGAGGCTGATTACACCTATCTCCTGAGAGATTCTCTTTCCTGGGAAGGACAGGGAACCCCAGTACAGCTAGCTCTTGATGGGCCTTGGGGCCATGCCTTCTGAGTCCACTAGGGGACTATTGGGCCTAACTTGGCATCTAGTGCCCCAGTAAATCCCCCATGCCTCACCTCCTTTGCCCCTTTGGTTCTGATCCTCTCTCCTCTTTCAACATTTTATCCTCATATTGCTCTGTGCTGCCTCTTTTCTCAGCCGAGCCTGCTACAAGTTTCTTCTTCTCTTAACCTTTCCTCAGTGCTCTCTGGAATTCCATATCCATGGTTAGCCAATTCTAATTCCATGATGATTCCTTTCACCTCCTAACCTTGACCAAACATTGTCACTTTCTTGGGGATTTCACAGCCCCAGAAAGCTTCTCCAGGTGGGAGGCTGCACAGTCCTATGCCTCCTGAGTCAGGTGTTTGGGAAGCTTGATCAGTGAGCTCCTCATTTCCAGCTGCCTCTTTCAGACTTTTGTGAATTCCCTCATGCACAGTTTGAGTTCATTTGCGGCTCACACCAAGCATTCATATACCACTGATCACCCCCCCTACTTAACGCCTAAGACTTCAGGCCTGCCGGGATCACTTGGCATGCTGATCTCACTGTAAATATGCTGAATATTGTATAGATTTGGAGTTCTGTCTTTTGTTTAGAAATTAAATGTTTAATGCTTTTCTATGGCCACCTTATTTTTCTGACCCCTTCACACACATCCTGCTCCTTGACTACACCTCATTTTTGCCATCTCTAGGTGTTGACTTTGCTCCTACCTCTGCTTCCCACAAGCCATCTAGTCTATTTCATTGCAAGTTGTTGAGTCTCTGTTCAAGTTCAGTCTTCTTAATGAAATGTCTTCACGTGTACCACCCCAAGGTGATTTCTCATCACGTGTATCTGCATATATTATCTCTGCCTGCTGTTCAGAAATAAAGCATATACTAGTTGTGATAGCCTCCGAGTCTGTGAAACATTTTATTCATTTCCCTACCCTTTCAAATCTCCTGTCATTACTGTTTGGTGCCACGCAAGAGCCCCTTGTTGTGTGAGCCCATCCTTCTCCTCATCACCATGGGGTACAAGAAGAGTGAGCCCTGCATGGGACAGGCAGACACCTTGGACCATTAAAGGGCAGATTTATCATCATTATCACATATACGATGATTGAACACAAAAAACTGACATTAGAACTCATTAGAAATAGTAATTTAATCACCTTCCTTTACATACCTACAAACATTTTTCATAATTGCAGAATGCACTGCTAATTAGCTTTGAAATGCTCTTATGGTGACAAAATCTGCCTAAATCATAGAATTTTAGAGACAAAGGGCATTCACTTCCTATACCACTTATTTTACCAACAAAATTTTTTAATGTGTGTTACTTTGTCAGAATAACTTTAAACCAGCCAATGCTTGCTTTTCACTAATGGTATATATCGAGTATAGGTCAGTGGGATGATATTAATTCATCACAGTCTCTCAGAAACCCAGGTAGATAGAGTCTATATCGTAACATATGCTTCTACTATTGCTGAGGCAGAGAAATCAGAGCTCTAGAAGGTCTTTCCCTAGTGACAAAGTTCTGGCCCAGGAATTATGTCTTTTCAGAGAAGCTGGAATCATTGGTCAGGAACAACGGTAACCCACCCAATCACAAAGGAGCCAGGAAGCTCAGTCATCCATGTACCCTGTACTGAAGTTGACGGGCAGCTCTAGTAAACAGCATAACTATAACTACTCTTCAGCTACTTGTGTTATATTTATGCCATTTCATTATAATATGATAGAAGAGAGTAAAATTAGTATGCATTTTGGAGTCAGATAGCCAAGGTTCAAAACTCTGTTCTGCCACTTGTTAGCTGAGCCTGTGTGGTCTTGGGCAACATACTTAATCTCTCTGAGTCTCAATTTTATTAACTTCTAATTGGGTATTTAACAAGGTTACTTGGAGGATTCAATGAGATGGAATGTATAAAAAGAAAAATCCTAAAACAATGTCTAGCAAGTAATACCTACTCGATATATGTTAGTTTTTGTTTTCCTTCCATCTCCCCGCCCACGTTAATGTTTTGTTCACCTTCAGTTTGTCCTGCCTTACTGCCCTTGTGAGTATGAATTTGTTCTTGCCTTGGATTTGAAAGATTGAACCCCATTTCCCTCACCAACAGATAAGCACATTCGCTTCAATGCTACAACAATACTGTGCTTTCATTAATATCTCCACCACATTTACTATCTCTGGGGCTGTATTGTTAGGGTTTTCTCTATTTGATTTGGTCCAGCTATTAGATTAATTTATTTCAAACTTTTGTGAATTACTCCTCACCCCAGCCTCACTTGAATTCTGTTAATATATCTCACTATGAAGATCATAAGCCTTTCAGGAAGAAGGACCACAATTTAAACCTTTGTGTCACTTACATAGTCAAGTATTTTGTTACTCACACAATCTCAGGTGTAAAGCAGTTAATTGCATATATTAGTTTCCTAGGGCTGGCCATAACAATATACAATTTTCTGGGTGGCTTAAACAACCGAAATGTATCATCTCTCTAGAAGCTAGAAATCCAAGATCAAAGTGTCAGTAGGGCTGGTTGCTTCTGAGAGCTGTGTGGGAGAATCTGTTCCATGCTTCTCCCCTGGCTTCTGGTGGTTTGCTGGCATTCCGTGGCTTACAGAAGCATCACCGTGGTATCTGCCTTCATCTTCACATGGTGTTCTTGTGTGTGTGCATCTGTGTACAAATTTCGCCTGTTTATAAGGGTATCACTCACACTAGAATAGGGCTCATCACCCCAGTGACCTCATCTCAATTAATTACATCTGCAGCAATGCTATCTCCAAGTAGTCACATCCTGAGGTACTTTTCTTTTTAGAAAAAAAAAAAAGCAACTTTTATTTCAGGTTCACGGGGTATGTGTGCTGGTTTGTTGCATGCATAAATTGCACATCACTGAGGTTTGGAGTACAAATGATATTGTCACACAGATAGTGAGTACAGTACCCAATAGGGAGTTTTTCAACTCTTGTCCCCCTCCATCCCTCCCCCTTCTAGTGGTTCCCAGTGTCTATTGTTCCCATTTTTTGTTCATGTGTACTCAATATTTAGCCTCCACTTACAAGTGAGAACATGTGGTCTTTGGTTTTCTATTTCCAGGTTAATTTGCTTAGAATAATGGCCCTCAGTTGCATCCACGTTGCTGCAAAGAATATAATCTTGTTCTTTTTTTATGGCTATGCTGTATCCTATGGTGTATACATATTACATTTTCTTTATCCAGTCCACTGCTGATGGGCATCTAAGTTGATTCCATGTCTTTGCTATTGTGACATTCTGAGGTACTGGGAGTTAGGACTCCAACACATGAATTTAGCAAGCCCCAAAATTCAACTCATAACACATGAGTAACTATAATCAGGATGAATATTTAATTATTTTGCAGAGAAAATAGAATGACATCAGTGTCTCTGCCACATCAAAGTATGATTTTCAAAGTGTCGAGAACTTGATACCACAATAAATGTAGAGTGAACAGGTATCCAAAATTGTTTTACCTAATTCATCAGAGAACTAGCAGGATGATAAAACTAATTTCAAGAACATTTGAGGAACAGAGGTTTATATATTCCTCAGAAAAGATATGTTGAAATAAGTTTACAGAGTTAGAGGTCAAAGTGACAAATTGCCTACAAACTATAAACCCACAACCTTTGGGGTCACCTTTCCCATGATCATAAATTATTTACTTCTCTACTGAATACAAGTCAGCAAATTAACATGTAACATCCCAGAGTCATGACTCCAATCAGTAGTATACAGCAGGTCAAACAAAGACACATACCCCAATATAATTGACTATCTCTTGGGTAGCATGGTAAGATATTGAAAGGACATGGAGGCATCCTTTTACCTTATTTTCATGTTTTAGATATGTTTTCTTAGAAGCTTCCAGCCAAAATCATCTCAAGGGATTATCCCTAATTACAGAAGAGCTGATTTCATAATGACTCCACCTGATTAATTTATATAAGTTAAGCAAGAGGTGTTACTAAACCATATAAACTTCTTTATAATCATCCAATCTCTATGATTATCAAGGGCAGTTACTAAAATTATAGAGTTAACTTTCATCTGGAAATTTCATAAAGAATCTCGGACTCTGAATAAACTTTTAAAAGCCTCTATTATTTGTTCTTCAATCTGGAAGCTAGGAAGCCAAGCCCAAGAAATTCTCTCTCCTAGATTTCACTTGCAGTATCTATAAATTGTGGGTGAACTCCTCCCTCCTGGAGTTTATCAATATCTGCTAACATACTTGACCTTCAAAGAAATGACTTTCCTTACTCCCTGTAATGCTAGGACTCTGTAAACACAAAACAGGTATCAGACTAGTTTCCTGGAGGGCTTTTTAGGTATTAATTCCACTTGTGAATGAGCTACCTTTGTTCCTTAATTGTGATCTTATCACAAAAGTGTTAAATGAGTTATCAAACATGACACTCCAAATAAGTATTTGGTTACACAATACATTTGTTCAATTATATCCTGGTATAAAGGAGATCAGGTACATATTGAACCTACGTAAATAACCACATTGCCATGAAAAGTAAACAAACATAGTAAAATGCTTTTTTCTATATTTTGAGAGGTCAAGAAGGGAAAAATAACATTTAAAGAATGTTTCTTTTCAAACTGCAGAATTATTTTGGGCTAAGTTGCAGGACAGAGACGGATCAAGAGAAAGGGAAAAGGGTTTTCTGGAATAACAGTAAAATACAGAATATTAAAAACAGTATCAATATTTCAAAACAAATAACCATAATTCTATTTTCCTCCCTGTCAGTCCTACTTAATCTTTTTTTTTTTCTGCTGGATCTTGGGACAGCAGTTGCTTTCATAAAATCGTCTCATTCTGATTGAGAAGACTTCTGGAAATCCTCACTTAATCCCAAACACAGAGTTGCCTAAGTCATGTCAATTTGAAAGCCCACAATGTAAAATATCAATTTTAAGTGCATTAGTCTGCAAGGACTGCCATAACAAAAGTACTACAGACTAGGTTGCTTAAATTACATACATTTATTTGCTCACAGTTCTGGAGGCTGGAAGTTCAACAACAACACGTCAGCAGGACTGGTTTCATTCTGAGGCCTCTCTCCTTGGCTTATAGACAGGTTTCTTCTCCCTTTATCTTCACATTTTTCTCTGTGTCTGTGTCCTAATCTCTTCTTTATAAGAACAATAGTAATATTGGTTTAGGGCCCATAATGTGCCCTCATTTTACCTTAATTTTCTCTTTAAAGACCCCATCTCCAAGTACAGACCCATTCTGAAGCACTGGGGTTAGAACTCCAACATATGAATTTTGGGAGGACATAATTCAGCTTGTAACATTAAGTATATCCAGTTTAGTCCTTTTAAAAATATATTTTCATGAGTACATAGTGGGTATATATATTTATGGCGTACATAAAAGATTTTAATACAGTCATACAATAATTAATAATCACATCAGGGTAAATGGGGTATCCATTGCCTCAGGCACTTATCATTTCTTTGTGTTAGAAACATTTTAATTATACTCTTACTTATTTTTAAATGTACAATAAATTGTTGTTGACTGTAGTCACCTTATTGTGCTATCAAATACTAGATCTTATTCATTCCATCTAACTATAAGTATATATATATGTATACATATAGGACCCATTAACCATCCCCACTCCTCCCGCCCCCAACTGGTTTAGTCTTTAGCAAGAAGCTCTCAAGTTTTCCTTTGTTGACAACCAAATTCATGACTTCGGGCAATTGTGAGCAGAAAGTAGAAACAACTTGGCAGTGTTAAGTTTGAATAGCCGTTAATTTTTTACAGTAATAAATAATACAGTGATGGAGAAGTGGAAAATTCTCTATTTAAGTACATAAATACACAACTCTTTTGTAAGGATCAAATCAATGTTTCCACTCAGGGTAAAAATACATTATGGACTAACAAATTTTCACGCCCTTCCAGTGCATCTTGTAATGTGTGCAATCAATATAATATGTATTTATATTAATAATGCTTTCCCTGCACAAAATTAACCTAGAGAAAGCTGAGCTTCTTCTTTTATTTGACAATTTTACTTAGGAAATTCATGCAACAAGTTGAGCTAATTAAGAACAATGAAACTAGGAAGTCTGATTATTTTTATCATCTCTCTTTCTACAAGATGAAAGACAAAATGTTTATGATTTTCTTTTTTCTTATGTTTTCTTTTTTTTGGAATAGCGTCTTGTTCTGTAGCCTAGGTAGACTGAAGTACAGCGGCACAATCATAGCTCACTGTGGCCTCTATTTCCCAGACTCAAGTGATCCTCCCACCTCAGACACTCAAGCAGTTGGGACTACAGGGACACGCCACTATGTCCTGCAAATTTTTTTTCTTTTTTAGTAGAGATGAAGTTTTGCTTTGTTGCCAATGCTGGTCTCAAACTCCAGACCCTGAGCTCAAGCAATCCTCCCTCCTCGACCTCCCAGTGTGCTGGGATTACAGACATGAGCCACTGCACCCAGCTTAAATATTTATGATTTTCTAATATTCATCTAGAAAATCTCAAAGATAGTTTTAGGTGTAAAAGACATTGTGACTTTATTTTTTGATTTAAGACTGAATCTTGTGAAGAGAAAAGGAAAAGTGATATTAGGGAAGAGATCATCATTTATTGACATTGGAATATATGTGTGTAAAAGTAACGAATGGTTGAGGTAACTGGTTGAGTTTAACTACATGTTAATTAAAGTGACATTATTGTATTTTAAAATAAACATAAAGTAAGAAGATAAATTGGAAGAAACCACAACAATTCAGAACTGAGAAACTGTTGTTATCTCTTTCTTAAAACAAACCAAGTTCTACAACAAAATCATTACAAAGCGCAGAAAGTTATTTTGTTGACATATGAAATCTTGTTTTCTGGCAACATTATCCAATGAGTATAGAATATTCTTGTATTAGCTCTTATTAAGGGTAGATTGGATACTTCAAACCTTATTGGTCACATCAAGATTGAAAAATTGAAAACTCTACCCTTTTTTAAATGAAATTATTTTATAAATTATATTAGTCTGTTGTTACACTGCTATAAGGAACTACCTGAGATTGAGTGATTTACAAAGAAAAGAAGTTTAATTCATTCAGTTCCACAAGCTGTACGAGAGGCATGGCTAGGGAGGCCTCAGGAAACTTACAATCATGGTAGAAGGGTGAAGGGAAAGCAAGCATGTCTTCACATGGTGGCAGGGTAGAGAGGGAGAGATAGAGCAAAGAGGGAAGTGCTATGCACTTTTAAACAATCAGATCTCATGAGAATTCACTCACAATCATGAGAACAGCAGGGGGAAATCTGCCCCCATGATCCAATCTCCTCTTACCAGGTCCCCCTCTTAACACTGGGAATTACAATGCGACATGAGATTTGGGTGGGGACACAGAGCAAAACCATATCATAAATAAACACATCAAAACCAAATTCCTGAGAGCCAAAATCTTTCTCTTCTGACGAAGATGGAGTAAACAGAGACAGGATTTATCATTCCAGCTTAAACAACCAGAACACTGTCAAAAATAATATGAAGCAATAAATTTTTCAAACATAGGACAATAATAAGAAAAGGAGCATTATCTCTGAGAGAAGGAGAAAAAAATTAGGAGAGCCTTATGTTTGCTCCAGCTTATTGCTTGGAGACAATTGAATTTGTAGTTAAAACCTTTCAACAGAGAAATTTTCATGCCAAAATGTTTTCATTAGTGAGTACTTTTGGACATTTAAAAAAGAAATAATATCTGTTTACATAAATAAGCTAGAAAATTGAAGAGGAGAGAACACTTCTCAACTCATTTGATGAAGCCAATCTTAGCTTAATAAGAAAATCAGACAAAGACACTATAAGAACAAAAACTACAATCAATATCCTGTATGAACATAGAAGTAAAAATCCTTACAGTAATTTTATCAAGTTGAATTGAGTAATTTACAGAAAGGATAATAAAAGGACCAGATGATGTTTACCCCAGGGTTTCCAGTTTAGATTAGCATTAGAAAATAAGTCAATGTATTTCATCATATTAACAAACTAAAATAGAAAATAAAAACTTATGATCTCAACAGATATGAACCCATAAACAGATAAAGAAAGAGAATTTAACCTGATAAAGGACATCTACTAGGAACTTACAGTAACTGATATCATACCATACTTAATTACAAAATAATGAATGTATTCCTCCCTAAGAGAGGACAATTTCTGTTCTCACCACCACCATCAAACACTGTGTTAGAGATCTCACACAATGCAATAAGGCAAGAAAAATAAGGCATACAAATGTTCTATTCATGGACAAGTACTTGTCTTGCCGTTGTATAAAATCCTAAGTGATCCACAAAAAGACAATTCAAACTAACAAAAGAGTTTAGTAAGAGAGATATAGGATCGATATTAAGAAATCATTTGTATTTCTACATATCAGCAATAACAATTAGATATTGAAATTAATAATACCATTTATAATAACATCAAAATATAGAAAATATTTAGAGATAAGTTTGATAAAAATTGTGCAAGATGTATATAATGAAAACCAAAAAAATTGAAAAGAGAAATTTTTAAAGAATTAAATGAATGAAATATATAAAGCAATCAGAAAAGGGCTCTTTTAATTTTACAGGCTTTGTAATCTAATTTATTAATACTTTCTGGAAGTAGAAAATATTTCAAACTTATACAATGAGAGATACTTTTCTCAATTATAGTCACATAAATGCAAAGAGAACTTACAACCTCAGTTCTACAACATTAGCCATGGATCAAAAATAAACACAGAGTAAAAACATCTTACCAGTCCAGATCTCAAAAGGCTTCTATCTAGAGAGTATGAAATATTTTTATAGTTGATTTGACTTCATTAAAAATATGTTAACAAAAAGACTAACAATTTTAATTTCTCTGCTATATCTCACTCCTTCAAAGATAGCTCCTCACTGTCCACATGAGGGAGATCACTAAATGATTAGACCATAAAACAAGGTTCCCAGTTATCACAGTCTCCAACAGCAAATAATTTACCACTGGTGCACAAATTGTATTCTTATATACGAGATGCTTTTCTGACTACTCAGATGAGTCCAGCCCAGTAGTCTGATACCCTTTAATCTCTGGACCCAGTTGTAGAAAGACACAATACCCAAACAACCAATTAATGTACAAGTTTTTCTATTACTTACACAGTCACAACCAGTCTGGTGATCTGACAACTATTAATCCCTGGTATCACCTTCGGAAAGGAATACAGCCCTAGCTATGATATAGACAGGCATTGACAGACCAACAGATTTAGCCATGAACCAGAAAGAACGCAAAAATAGAAAAGGAAAAAAAAAAGAAAAACAAACAACCAAACAAAAAGATTCAGGAAAAAGAAAAAAAAAGGTTCTAATGTACTTGAAATTCATTCTGGGAGGCCAGAAAAGATATGCCTAGTCTTTAGCAGCCCAGAAAATACACTTATATGGCAACATGGTATAATTGGCTCTGGTAAGTGTGAGTCCACTAGGACATCTTAGTGGAATGACTTCAAAAATTGTTATATAATAATTAAATGTATAAATTTCAAAAGATTAAAAAACATGAGTGTCTTAGTCCATTTGGGCTGCTTTGACAAAATACCATAAACTGGGTGGCTTATAAGCAATAAACATTTATTTCTTCTAGTTCCGGAGGCTGGGACATCCAAGATCAAAGTGCTCCTAGATTGCCTGGTGAGGACCCATTTTCTCAAAGAGATGCCTTCTTATTGTGTCCCCACGTAGTAGGGGGGGAAGGGTTTCTCTGGGGCCTGTTTTATAAGGGCACTGATTCCATTCATGATGGCTCTGCTCTCATGAACTAATCACCTCCCAAAGGCCCCATCTCCAAATACTATCACACAGCGGGTTAAGATTTCAACATATAAATTTTAGGGGCACACAAACATTCATAGCATAACAAAGATTCATACAAATATAGAATAAACACATTTCAAAGATTTATTTAACTCATTAATGAGGCAACCAGCCAAATTTAGTTAAAACACGGGGATAGGATTTCAGAAATACAGTCTGTTAGAAACAGCATGCTGAAATAAGTGTGCTAAGTTGGAAGAAAATTTCAATATGGTAATACCCAGTGGTAGATAAAACTTTGTAACCTTTGGACTTCTTTTTCTTTGAAGCTCCTTAAGACAAAATCAAGTCAACACACTTCACAGAGTGTGGGCCCTAACCAAAATAAATAACAAGTCAAACAAAAATATATTCCTGTATTAGTCCATTCTCACACTGCTGTAAGGAACTACCCGAGACTGGGTAATTTATGAACTAGAGAGGTTTAATTGACTCACAGTTCTGCATGCTGTACAAGAAACATGGCAGGGAGGTCAAGAAACTTACAATCATGGTGTAAAGCAAAGGGGAAGCAAGCACTTCTTACCGTAGGGGAGCAGGAGAGTGAGGGAGCAAAGAGGGAAGTGCTACACACTTGCAAACAATCAGATCTCATGAGAACTCGCTCAAGATCATGAGAACAGCAAATGGTAACTGCCCCCATGATCCAATCACCTCCCACCAGGTCCCTACCCCAACATTGAGGATTATAATTCAACATGAGAATTGGGTGGGAACACAGAGTCAAACTGTATTAGTTTGTTCTCATGCTGCTAAGAAAAACATACCCAAGACTAGGGTATTTATGAAGGAATTTATGAAGGAATTTATAAATTCCTTTATAATTTATAAAGGGGGTAATTTATAAAGGAAAGAAGTTTAATGAACTCACAGCTCCACATGGCTGGGGAGGCCTGACAATCCTGGCTGAAGGTGAAAGAGGTGCAAAGTCATGTCTTACATGAAGGCAGGCCAAGAGAGCATGTGCAAGGGAACTATCCTTTATAAAACCATCAGATGTCATGAGACTTATTCACTATCAGGAGAATAGCACGGGAATGACCTGCTCCTATGATTCAATTACCTCCCACTGGGTCCCTCCCATGACACATGGGAATTATGGGAGTTACAATTCAAGATGAGATTTGGGTGGGGACGCAGACAAACCATATCACAAACCATATCAATTCCTCTAGAAAACTAAGTAATTTTGGGATGGGCACATTAGAAAATGTGCTGAATGACAGCCTTCCTTTCCTCTAATTTTCAATATTCACCATTTTTTTTCTTAACAGCTCCAAGACAGGTATTTGTCTTTAACATGGACCCCAATCAGGAAGTGATTATCCTCATCAAAATAGCAGAATTTCCCCTACCTCTGATTGCTATAAATCAGAATAGAATGCCAAGGTACCAGTGAAAAGAGCACCTCAAGATGCAGGATCATGCAAACTGAGAAAGAATCTACTCTCTAATCATAGGAAATCTGCAGCAGGGACCCGGTGTGCACTACGGTGCACTACTGAGCACAAATATAGGGCTGTTGTTAATAAGGAACCACTTAGGGTGAAATTTGAGAAATTATAGAAGCACAGACTGAGAGGATTTAATATCATTTGTAAAAACTCTTCAGTCTTTGAATACATTCTCTATGAGCTAACAGAGATACAGATTTCAGAAACTAGAGTCATTTTAACAGGAAGGAGCCAAAAATAGAAGGGACACACATCCACAGGAAGACCCACAGTCACCGAGCAAACAGAGACTTGCCCTGTCTCTTTTCAGCTTTCATGTGCAAAATTGAAGAATTAGTCTAAAATTATACATTGTATGCCTGTAATGTGCAAACACTGTGCTAGGTGACACGAGAAATTCAAAGGTGAAGGAGACAAAGGTTTAAGGTCTAATTTAGTTCCATCCCTAGCCAAGTATATGACATCAGAAAATCCAAATGTTGCCAGAATTCAGTTTTCCAAGGGGTAAAAATCTCTCAGGTTTCTTGAAATTGCACAAGAGTATAAATCTATAATTTTATAAATCCTGTCCTCAAAGAGTTTAGTAATTTTTTATGAAGACTTTAAAAAATATACACAGTGGGATGGGAGTGGGAGGGATTTCTCAATACAGAGATTATTTTATTCAGAAGTTTTCAAATTTTACGTTACTTTTTATTTTTGGTGATGAATTATTTGCTCAAAGCATTATTAACTAGAAACCTATAGAAGTAAAACAAGTATGTAGAGATGTTACGATGGAATCAGTTGGGAGATACCAGGCCCCTGGCTTGGCAGACACTCCCATCTTGACCTTTGGACCTCTGTGGATTCTAAGCAGCTCCACAGAACCCCCCCAGGGCTCTCTAGAGCATGTCAAAAATCATTTATGTAGTCCAACCTACTTCTTTTATGGATAATATAATAATAGCCAAAGAGAAGTCAAGTTTTCTTAATCAAGAAATGTTCTTTCCAAGTTCACAGAGATCAGGGACAGAATGAGGACTGGGTCACTCCTGCAAATAAGTTTCTTCTCCAGATACTCTCTGGCATTCTATGTCATCTCTCCTAATATGCTGATCATTTTTCTGTATACCATCAACTCATTTGCTCTCTTTTCACAGTCACTCCTTAAATGCAAAAGGGACTCATATTTGCTTTCGATTCTATTAAACGTTGTTATTTTTATAGACTTGCAAAGGGACCATTCAACACCAAGATCAGTCTATCTAAACATTTTCCTAAGAATTATCTGGTAAATGAAAAGACCAAAGGAAAGACGTCTTGGGGCGAATAACACAGCATGCTTGGTGACACTTGCCTCCTAGAAACATTTGTAAAATTTTCATTTTTGTTCATGAACGTAGTGATGGAGGGTTTTAAAATTTTTTCTAGAGCTTCAGAGGTCATTTAAAATTTTTTCCATTTTCTTTGTCATTTCCTGCTCCTAGATCAGGTTATATATTTCCTGCTGTGACTCTATGTTTCCCAGTGAAGCAAATTCTTATTGTTCTTTTAGTGTTTGTCAATTTAATGAACTGTTTTATGACTTAGACCCAAATAATGGAGCTTTTGTGGAAAAAGGCAGGGGGCAGGAAAGAAAGGAGAGGAGAAGGGGGTGTAGGGTAAAGTGATAAACTCTAACATATTGGGATTGCCTTTTAAAATCCTACACAGTTTCTTCCCCCATTCAGATAACTTGCTGACCTTATCTTATGCTACATCTGATTGCAATTACTTCAGTTTGTTAGGCTGACCAATTTTAGAAACTTGGACAATGTACTTCGTTGCAATCAGATCTGCATTAAAACACAGAAATGAAGGATAAAGCAGTTGTTGCCATTGAAGTTGTTATGGTGTAATTTCTCCAAAAGAAATACACTCGTGTCAGCAGGCCTGAACTGTCATTTCTCCAAACTTCTAACATGACATCTGCAAATAAGTCTGGTATCTTCTACATAATTAATCCGTAATCTCATAAAACCCAGTTACATGCTGTTTCAATAGTTCTTCCTCATTCCTATCTGCTTGTCTCCTTTGTAAATTTTATAATGATTGACAAAACACTTGAAGATACAATGCACACAGAGAGGAAAAAAAACCTAGGGAAGAGCCAGTATATTTTTTCAGCTTTAGAATTTTAACCCTCTTTGTTCACTAATAGATAGCAATTTATCTTTCCACCAGGCTGTCTTGCCATAGGTAGAGTGATTTGGCAACTTCTTAACACAATGTTATTTGAAGGGTATAAAAGAAGACATCTATGGTTTAAAAATTGCCCCCACAAATTGCCATAGCCTCCAAAATTCCCACCCTTACCTTCTGGAGTGAGGATCTATGCAGAAGGCTCAATGAAAATGTAGATGTGTCACTGAGAATGCATTCTAGGATCTGCAGTCAATACATTGTCATTTCCCAAGTAGAGAGCCCTGAGAGGGTAAGATGGGACTTTAATGGGGAGAGCGAGTGAGGAAGGGAGCAGAGCCTTTAGGGCAAGCAGGCAGTCACCCTCCCTTGCTTCATAAAATCACACACACACACACAGAGTTAGCAAGGAAGTACAGGCCTAGGACAAATACTTTGACATAGCCACCAACAGCTATGGGATACTGAGAGTCAACTATTTGCCCAACACTGGTGGTCTCGAACACATTACCTTATCTTGTCTTACCTTCATCCTCAAGACACACATGAGAGTTAGAGGCAACCACACTAGTGGAGAGAAAAGAAAATGAGCTCCAAAGACTTCAGGTTCACAGAGCTACTTTACATCAGCATCTGGATTTGGATTCATGGTCACACTCTCAATTTCACTTCCTCAGAGGAACTGTAGGAAGGTAGAACGTATGGAACATGACACATGGCAGGGAGATGGAGGAAGCTGGAAGCCACTGGTGCCTATTTCACAATTCTGCTTCTTGTGATATCTGGCATGTGAAAGTGAAATGAACCCTAGCTCTGATTAATTCTGAGTGGAATAGAAAAACTGAATTCCAGATGGGTAAATATTCAGCTTCCAATTGATTTCCTGAGGCTTCTCTCCCATCTCTTCCCTGTGTTCTCCCTGTGCTTCGATATTCTACTTTTCCCCATCTGTGCATTTGTTCATGCCATTCCCTCCTCCAGGAACATTCTATTCTTCTTCTATGCTTGTCAAACTCCAATAAAGTGGGGCCACTTCCAGTGCACGAGTTACATTATAAAGTCGACACATTTATAAATCACACATTATTAAATCGACACATTATTAAATCAACTTGGTCAAAGTGAATCTTTAAAATCCCTAAAATCACCTTTAAAGTTCAATATCCATGAATGTGTCATTGTGAATCTCTGCAGCCCAAGAGAACAGAGGCTTCCGAGGCAACAGTAGATTCGTGTCTTCCATCTCATGGATGGAAATAGCCTTGCCCTAACTTAGTTGCTTTGTTTCTTTCTTTTTTTTTTTTTTTTTTTTGAGATGGAGTCTCGCTCTCTCGCCCAGGCTGGCGTGCAGTGGCACGATCTCGGCTCACCGCAAGCTCCGCCTCCCGGGTTCATGCCATTCTATGCCATTCTCCTGCCTCAGCCTCCCGAGTAGCTGGAACTACAGGCGTGTGCCACCATACCTGGCTAAGTTTTTGTATTTTTAATAGAGACGGGGTTTCACCGTGTTAGCCAGGATGGTCTCGATCTCCCGACCTCGTGATCCAGCCACCTCGGCCTCCCAAAGTTGCTTTGTTTCTTTCTTCTCTTCTAATTTATAGCACATGTAATTCACCTCAAGTAAATTACTCATGTGATTTGCTGTCAGGCATTCAAAGTGGATTGATATCATGCTTCTTATGAAACCAGCCTTTCATCTCGTTTGGTGCTTACTTTATTCTCCCTTGTAATTATTGTTATTGGACCCCTCTGCATGGATTATAAGATTTCTATGGTCACAGAATGTTTTTCATTCATATTTCTAGGCCTCACTATGCATAATAAATGTGTTGAATTTTAATACATTAAAATGCTAGTCGTATATAGATAGTTTTTCTCTGGCTGGCCAGAACCACTTGCTGAAATGTGCCCAGATACTGTATGTCCTCTATGGGTAGAGCAGGCACAGGGAGGCCATCTGGAGTTGAAAACTCTTGGGAGAGAAAAGGCCCCAAGCCCAGCCTGGCAGCACCAACTAGTCAAAGTCAACGGTTCTAGTGTAAGGTAGGGAAAGGACCTATCCTCACCATTGTCTAGAATGCCAGAGGCTTTGCTAGGCAGAGGTGGCCCTGCCTTGGGATTGAGGGACTGTTTACTGAAGCCAAGAAGACCTCATCACAGACTGAACACAGTTTAGGAAGGGAAATGGGCAGAGGATGTCTTTGGAAGAATCTTAGGACAAAAGTGTCATGATGAATAGGGAAGACAGGCTTTCAAAAATCTTTCCTTGGGTGGCCGAATTATGGGCTGTGCTACAGGATTATAAACCCCATCTGAAGAGATTATCCAAAATAAGCACAGTGGAGAGACATGTCCTTTCAACCTTCATATGGACTAAATGCTGACCTTAATGTTTAAATATCTGTTCATCCTAAGTTTGTCTTTCTACATTGGCAGCTTTTAGTATATGACTAATATGTTTTGGCTGTGTCCCCACCCAAATCTCACCTTGAATTGCAATAATCCCCATGTGTCAAGGGTGGGGACAAGTGGAGATCACTGAATCATGGAGGCAGTCTCCCCCATGTTGTTCCTGTGGTAGTGAATAAGTTTCACGAGATCTACGGTTTTATAAATGGGAGTTCCACTGCATAAGCTCTCTTGCCTGCCACCATGTAAAAAGTCCCTTTGCTCTTCCTTAGTCTCCTCTGCCATGATTGTGAGACCTCTCTAGTCACATGGAACTGTGAGCCCATTAAACCTTTTTCCTTGATAAATTACCCAGTTTGGGGTATGTCTTTATTAGCAGCATGAGAACAGACTAGTATGACAACCTTGAATGAGTTTTTTAACTGTTCTGTGTCCCAGGGTTTTTTTTTTTTTTTTTTAATCTCTTGAATGGAAGTAATTATCCAACTTATTTCAAAGGTTTCTTGATGGATGAAATGAGTGAGTTCACACAAACCACCTAGGATAGTATCTGGCCCTGAGATACTCTCAATAAACATTAACCTTGTACCTTATCCAACTTCGTCAATTCATCTATTGACCACAGCTTGACCTCTTACTCTATTTGGCACTGCTCCATTTCACATACCCCAGCCTTGGTGCTCAGCCTGCACCATTTCAGTTTCAAGACTCTGCCCACATTCCTCTCTCAAGCTGAGTGGCAGAGTCTGTTAATTGTTCCCGGTATCTTTTCTCTGCCTCTTTCGCCTGAGTTTTAGCTGATGCCCAGCCACTCAGCCAAAGACTACATTTCCTAGGCTTCCTTGCAGCTAAGTGTGGCCCTGAAACTAGGTGCTGGCCAACGGGACCTGAGATAAATTGATGTGTACAATTTTCAGAACATATTACTATGAAAGAAGAGGTATGCCCTCCATTCTGCTGGCTGAAGTGTGAGCATACCACAAGATGGAAGCCACATGTGGAGGCAACAGAGCAAGAAGACAGGATGAGCCTGGGTCCCTTGTGACTTCCCAGGGCAGAGCCACCCACGTTTAAACAAGCACAGCAGGTTAGCTTTACATTCTCTTATGGATTATCCTTTTCCACTTGGTACCTTTGCTCTTTATGGTCTATTATAACCTATATCAGAGACAAGCATATCTAAAAAGAGGATCAGTTTCAGGTCTCTAAGAACTTATGGTTTTCAAAGATCTTAAAGTGAAAAAAAATGACAAGTTGATTACTCCACATTCTACTGTAAATAAATTACAGAGGCTGGCTATTTCCCCACTTCCTTGCTTGTCTTTTGGTTTGAGAAAAACTGATTTATCATCACTTACCTCTTTTTCTTGCTAATCAGTACAATTTTTAAATATTGAGACACCTTGGCTAAATCATAAATGTTTTGTTAACATGCATTCATTTTAAAAACTTGCCTTGACTCATCTATGATTGTTCCAAAGATTTATATGACCAATTCATGTCTGTTTTTCCACAGAATGATCTTCCCTTGCTTCTGAATATCTGTCAGCACACATCTGTGCCTGTGTGTACAAAAACTTCACCTCTTGAGAGCCCCAGATTTGACAGAACTAAGTTTGCCTCATTTTTCAAACAGTGTTAACTCAGTTTAAAAATACTTTTCTCATTATGTTAGTGCAAGAGTCTTTTATTCCATCTCATGCTTTTGTCTATTTTGGATCTAACATTTATTTAATTATAAGTTTATTATTGGGGAGGGGGCACAAATAAAATTTAGCTACTACTAACCACCCCCTGTCAAATGGTGGTACATTAAAGAGATGAAGGAAGGTATTACTTTCTTCAGATAACATAAGACAAACATTTAAAATTCAGTCCACTTGGAAAATGCTTTCTCCACATCTTCTTTTATCTGGAGGGTGATTTCCCTTTTAGTGGGTTACACAATGCAAATGAGGCACAGTTCATTTATATCCAAGTTCAGGGAAATGAATTTATAGGCACTCCAGAGGAAAAGTTCCATGGAAATATTCAAGCTTTCTTACTTTCAGACTGTCGGAAGCTCTGCAATATATGTCTTTCCCTAGATATCTTGAGGGCACCCAATAAAGCCACTTTTGCCTGAGAAAAGCCATTTATACCCCTGCTTTCCAATGGAAGACTAATTGGAATCGCTGTTACCATTTTAAATCTCTTCAACTGGTTAGGGTGTTGTTACCAGTGTAACTCCATCAACCAACATATACTTTATGATTTTCAGTTAGAAGAAAGCTTCTTCCTTCTATAAAACATACAAAGAAAAACACTATTTCTGCCCTGAAGGAGTTGCCAATCTAGTTGCAAAAACTTGTGAAAGTCTCCGGCTTTTCAAGACCCATTATAAAAGACAAAGCCAGGTCCCGCAAGGCCCCATAAATGGGTCTACACTCTCCTTTGGCAGTTCTAATCCATCTTGTGTGTCATCATATTGCCTAAGTTTGAATAAGCCTTTTAATCTTCAGTAAATTAAATTCTCAGCAGGGGCTTATAAATCCTGTTGTTCTCAATGCCTAACCCAGTGCCTGATCCACAGAATACATTCATGAATAAATAAAGGAGTGGATGAGTTAGAAGCAGAAAGTAAAACAGTGGTTACCAGAGATTGAGTAGGGGAGGATGGGGAAAGGTTGGTCAACAAGTACATAGCTAAATCTAACAGAAGGAGTAAGTTCTGATGCTCCACTGCACAGTTAACAGTAAGATATTATATGTTACCAAACAGCTAGAAGAGAGGCATTTGAAAGTCCTCACCACAAAAAAATGATAAGTGCAGGAGGTGATGGTTACAGCTGATTTGATCATTACACAATATATATGTATCAAACATCAAATTGTATCCCATAATATGTATAATTATAACATGTCAATTTAAAAAATAGTGAATGAGTAAATTTTTAATACAGTCAATGTAGTTTACAAAACTGTCTAATTCATCTTTGGGTCTACACCCAGGACATTCTGGCACAATAATTTCTATTTACACCCAAGAGGCACTAAAGATCCCTAGCTTTCATTTGTCTATTCAAATTTTCAATAAATATTTATTGAGAGTTCAATATCTGTGCAATATTTTCTTAGGTGCTGGGAATACACTGGGAGTAAGCCAAGAATTTGTCCTAAGGAAGCTTATATCCTAGGGAGAAAATGATGAGGAGAGAATCTCTCCATAGCAAACAAAGCAACCAGCCAGGGAAGGAACACTACACCACATCAGCTTGGGCTTACAGGTAAATGGGACTTGGCTATTAAGGTTTATTAAATTCAGCAACAAAATGGCTTTGATCTCACAAATAAATAAACCAAAACGAATTACTCCTTGAAAAGTAGAAACGAAAAATTATTACATTTCTCCTTCCTAATTGGTACATCCATAAGGGAAACATTTTAAAAATAAACTAAGATAAAAATCAAAAATGTGCGCCAGAAAGAACTATCTGAACTATATTTGCGTGAAATTGTATTCTGTGCTTAAAGCCAATGTTTCCCTAATTTATGTGCTATCCCTCCTTAATTCCTTCTGTCTACTTTAGCAGTCTTTTACAAATGAATTGATTTCTTCACTAAAATTCTCATGAGGGCAAATACACAGACATAATGTCCAATTTTTAAAAATTACTTATGTCTTATATAATCTACTGAATAAAATACTGTTAATGAAAAACATCAAAGTAATGTATTTAACACATGTGGAAGTTAACACCACTTAGTTTCCCCCTTCCTCCCCCCCCATAATAACAAAAAAATGAGTGACTGAGGTAGGCATTAGTGATAGAGGAGGTAGACATGTCTTTCTAAAATTTAAATTTCTAATTTTCTCTTTTTGAATAATAATCAGCCAGGTGCCTTTGGTCACCAAGGGTAGGTAAAGACAGAAAGTTGAAATACATTCTTCATGAAGTAGCAAAATCATTTTTAAAGTAGAAACTTTGAACTTAAAATATTACTGCTGATTGTTCATTACACACTTTATGTCTCTTGCTAAATAATAAAGTAGGCTACATAGAGCTTCCTCCATATATTTATGTCTGCTGAAAATATTTGGCTAAATTCATTTTGGAAATACTTCACTTCCATGAAATATTGACATGGCAAAGACCGTGTCAGAAATTTTGCCATTTTTCTGTGGAAAATAATACACGTCTCAGCCATACTTTATTCCTTCCCACACTTTGATACTTAATGATTAAACATTTGAAAAGTACTGTTTCTAAATATTCTTCCAGACCACCTGTCCAACACTGAGTTAGCTATTCCAGTGCAAAGTCCTGGCTCCCAGACAACTAAGGGACCTTCAGAAAGGGGTAGAAAATGGCGACTTCTCACCAGAGCCCTAAAACTGAGTAAACTCTAGGAAGGAGAAAAAGTGTAGAAGGTGAAGGGGAAGGAAAGAGAAGGAGTCTAGCATCTGTGATGGGGCTGGCCAGGTGCCTACAAACTCATTTCTCCTTCAGAGCTCAGGAATAAGCCACATTTGCCACCCATGCCTGGCAGTTAGCAGTGGCCATGAGACTGAGTTCTGGGCTGTGGGGAACGTGGGTAGAAGGGGTGCTCACCATTTCCAGGCCTCCCCCATAAAACTCCCTGCACAAACCTGCACATGCTCTGCCTCTCCCAGGGTCACCCAGCTGCAGATCAAGGGCAGCTCTTTCAGGAGGCACCGGAGCATGGTGGAGCCACTGAGCAGAGGGAGCTCAGACTTCTGAATAACCGAGGGCAACGGAGCACCCACATTGGATGAGTGATGTCAGAAATACAACTCTGTGTGAAGCCACTGAGGTATGGGGTGGTTTCTGACAGCAGTAGTCTTCCCTGGCTAATTCAGCGAATAAAGAAATAGAGCGATGAGGACAAGCTCCACTTCTTCCTCTAGTCCTGTGAAGCAGTTGATCTTTTTCAACGTCTCAGTTATGACATCTCTCATGTGAAAAGCATCAACGCCAGGAGCTGCTCCATGTCCTCTGAGCAAGGGATGCATCCCATCCATTTACAGACTATAAAAACTCAGAGGGAGGGTTTCATTGCTCAATGAGGGGCTTGAATTTTCTTTGATCCCCTACTGATGGCGAATGATCTCTTTATTCCTTGCACGGGGAGGGAGGACGAAACCTGGGGCAATTACATTAGATTCCGTTGACATGTGAAGCAATTTTGGCAAACCTAGCGAGGCTTTTGGTTGTGATTTATATCTAGTCAGGGAGAAATGACATCTGGGATGTCTGATTTATTCACTAGCAAAATGCTGGCTGAACCTAAAATAAGAAAATAGAAATTTATGTAACAGATTGCAGAGCCTTAATTTAAGAATGGTTAGGAAAGCAGCAGACACTCCAAGGCTCCGCTCTGCTTGGAATCACATGCTGCAAGTTAATGTTACCTTTCTTAAAGTATTAAGTGGCATGTTGAGAGTTAGAGCATTATTTCTTCAAAATTCAACACCTGAATCATTTCAAGATGACTGTTTCATATCCAAATAAGTCCTGGCATTCCTTTACATGTTGACTGCGGCAGAGAAGCAAACAGCTCTCTGAAATTTATCGGACAGCTATGGTCTATTGCAGTTCTACCTGCAATCCCCACAAGCAACTTCATATGAATCTCCATGCCAGGAGAACCCGAAAAGTACTGGGACTTGGTGAATAAGGAATTCTGTCCCTTCTATTAAGAGACCACATGGAGTCAGTGCCATAATTGTTTCCTCTTCAAAACCTAACAAAATTTTTCTGGAAGAGACTCAATGTTGTAAACACCAAAATGCAATTTTTCTCTGGTCTCAGTGCCCACAGTAGATGTGCTCCTGCATGTGGTGCTCACTAGACGAGCCACTGATTTATTCTTGTCTGGTGACACAGTCCTGTTTCCTGCTTCCTTCTTTACATTGGCCTTTGGAAAGCTCAGAGTCAAAAGGCAATCCCCACTGAGAACGCAGAGGACTCCGTGGCACAGATGCGATATCTAACTTGTTTCCTTGCATTTCTCTCTCTTTTCTGACTTTGTTTCACACGTTCTTATCTATGTATCAGTTGATCAAGCAGTTCGTTTATCATCTTAGCTGGCTGAAATTCTGAATAAAGTGGGGGTATTCACAGAGAGAGAGAAAAATGATAAAAGAGAGAAGAATGATGAAATAAGAGGGAAAGAAGAAAGGGACAGAGGAAGAGAAAGAGAAGGGAAGGGTGACTGGGCTGGGAAGAATGAACAGGACATAGGGAGGGACAGAGGGAAAGATACATTTCCTGTTTCCATCACTGTTCAGCCGGTGAGAAAGCTGAGTGCTTATCAAAGGATCACTGAACAGGTGTATTTATCTTTTCCTTTAAAGAAAACTAAAGCTCTTGCTATTGTTCCTTTCTTCTTTTAAATTTCCCGCATAACAAAGGGATTGCACTGAATAATCTCTTCCACAATATGAAATTTTGCTAACTAATCATGCCTTCCTTGATGTTAAGATTTGGAAAGATTGGGGATGAGATTTTTGTTCCTAGCAAGTCTAACCTTGGTAAGCCTGCTAAGGTTGTTTAGTTGCCCCCTTTCAATGCTACTAACTATTGGAGACAGACTATCCAGTGTCTCAGGGAGCATGGTTTCAGCTTCTTTACACCCCTCACTCTGGGCAGCACAGCTCCTGGGATGAATGGTGACATAAGCACAGTACCTCCTGCCTGCCTCCCCACTTTATGAACTTAGCCCTTTGCTTAGGCAGCGCATACTGACCTTGAATAATTCCTTGGTGTGATCTTGGGCCTCTGTGTCTGCATCTAACACAACAAGACTCCCCATCAGGAGTCCAGGAGTTCCTTCTCTCCTTGACGCCTCTCCCAAATGCATCAAATTACTAGCTAGGATACTCGGGGGATGGACAGGAAATGGCAGAAAGGCCAGGGGAGACATCCTAGAAATCCAAAGATTTTTCTGCTGCAGCCCAGTATCTTATTATGCTTCACATGCCAGATCAAGCAAATGAGAGGAGACAAACATGCTGGGAGCACAGGTCCACTATTTTCTACCCCCCCCTCCTCTCCTGGTGCCCCAGAAGGCGATCCTGTCAAATACAGCGTCATGGGTCAACCTTGAAGCCTGGGAGTCACTCAGACCTCAGTAGAATCTCAACATCATCACAGAGAGACTGAGTGAGCCTACTGATGCGTGACACAGGGACCATCTTACTTATGACATAGAGTTATTGTAAGAAAAAAATGAGATGACACAGAAAGGTCTCACCCAGTGCCTGACAACACTAGTGTTACTCTTCTTTTTCTTATCATTAACATCTTCTGTCCACTCGCTAAGAAATCTTTCAATAAATAACATCTGTTATGAGATTTTTCCTTTTCCTTCTTGTTTAGTTGGTTTTATTTGTAAACTTTTTAAAACTTTTTTTAGAGACAGAGTCTCATTCTATTGCCCAGGCTGGAGTGCAGTGGTGTGACCTTGGCTCATTGCAGCCTCAACCTCCTGGGCTCAAGCAATCCTCCCAGCTCAGCTTCCTGAGTAGCTGGGAGTACAAGCACACACCACCATGCCAGGCTAATTTTTTTTTTTTTTTTTTTTTTTTTTGTAGGGAAGCAGTCTCACTGTGTTGCCCAGGAAACAAGTTTTTTAGCCTCTTCCTGAGTATGTTCAACCGTGTGTGAATTCCATTAATCCACTAACTTGGAATCCAAAAAATCTCCAGCCATTCCAAAGCAGCTCCAAAATACAAGAATCCACTAACAACAGATCTGCTTCCATGGAGCTAAGAGTGAACGTCCCGACACACACTGCAAAGCAAACTGTGTACAGGGTATATGCTTATAAACAGTCTTACCTTCACCCAGGATACCATCTTTTATTATTATTATTACTCTCTGTTTTCCTCTTAAATGCTGACAAGTTGCACTAGGTATTTCCTTCTCTCTTAGATACCAAAATAAAGCCTCTTCCAAACTTCTGGTTGTTGAGCTGCTATGCCAGGGTGCCAGAGCCAGCCCCTGAGTCACTCAGCCAAAAGCCAAGCCGAGGGGAGGTAGTTTTCATTGCAGGAACTTGGGTTAGCTTCCTGGAGACAAAACACAGCAGCATCAATAAATAGGGTAGAAAGGAGGCAGTGATAAAAATGAATTTAAACCTCAGCTTCAATATTAACTAAAAAGCATACAATAGTTAAACATAGCTATACAATATAATGCATTTCTATACAGTGGAAGAAAAGGGTCAAAATCAAAGGCAGAATATACTTTGATTCTGCCATACACGCAGTCAACATGGACAGAAATAGCATTTTCCTAAATCCACAGCCTTTTTATGGCAATAGCCCAGCCCGTTTCTAATGGGTATTTTCAAGTTCTTTTTTTTCATTCATTCTGTAAATATTTATAAGTGCCTCCTATGTACCAGATGCTGGGAATACTACAGAGAGGAAGAAACTGAAGTTCCCTGACTTCATGGAGTGTCTATTTTACAGGAAAAGATAAATTATAAACAAGGCACACCAAGGGAAGATGAACAAACTGTGTGACCCTGGGAAGTGTCTTAATCATCCTATGCCACTATTTCTTGTCTGCTTAAGGGGGCTGCTAATAGTCCCGACATGACTTGGTGTGTAGGCTTGGTGTGCGGATGAATGAGTGTTATGTGTTTACGGCTAAGCACAGTGCTTGACTCTGGGTCAGTCTTCCCTATGTGCAGGCTGTTTTAGCCCCACTGGAATGGAAAATCAGAGGGAGGGACCTCTTGTCTGCTTTATCCATTGTCATCCCAGTGCTTAGAATCATGCCTGAAATAAAATAAACACTTGCTCGATCAATAGATGTTGAATGATGAAAATTTTAAAAAGTGATAGATTGTGATTTATGTTTTGAAAGAAATGAGCAGAGTCCTCTAAAAGAGAGGACAGGGAGAGCAGGAAGCAGGGATAACATAGCCAGTAAGGGTCTCTCTGGGTAGAGATAGGGGAAGAATATTCCAGAAAGAGGGAATGAGTACAACTGCATTGTGGCAGGAAAAGCTTGCTGTGTTCCAGGGTCTCCCAAACGCTGCAGGGTGAGCACATATGTCTCCGTGGTTGCAGGTTTCCCAGACTGTATCCTCTTGTCCCACCACTGTCCATCTCCAGCCTTTTCCTTCCCTCCTTATTACTTAGTCTATTTCCCCCACACTGCAGCACATGACTTCTCTCAGTTGAAATCTCTCTTACTATTTCCTTTAAGGAATAATAGTGGAACATAGAGACAGTAGGAAGTGAAAGAACACAGATCCCTCAAAAATTTCAGCTCTCCGCAGACTCAGATGAACCTGGTTGGCTGCAGTGTAGTCACGCTGGAGTTTCCAGACATCTCTCTGTATCTTTTGTCCCTGTGTTTCATGCCCCTTCCTGAGGACGTTTAACGACTTGGGACTCCCAAGACTTGCCCTTAAGTCTTTAAATGTGGAGGTTGCATCAATCTCATAAACTCATTCCCCAGTAAGGGATGTTCATCCTATGTGTTTCCATCCCTCTAGGCTCAAAATTATTCTAAAAGAATTGATGAGGTGTCTTCAGAAATGCTCATATTTTCTCAAAAGAGAAAGGAGTATTTATTTTCTTATAATAAATAAAGCAGACTTTCCTCTGTTTTATGATGAGGCAATATGTAATCTAATAGGATTTGCCTGTGACTAGAAAGACCGGAGTGAAGAAGAACCCTTGACTCCTCCTGAGCGCTCATTAAATGTTCAGGCCACAGATGTGCGCATCCAGACAGTGAGAGGCATCAGCCATCACACAGTTCCCAAAACTGTTCAAGTCCCCCAACACTCTTGCTGTCAGCCTTTGTAAATTAGCTGTTTCCTAGCCATGATGACGAAAGAAGAGGGGTCAGTGAAGAGATTAGATGTGTCATTCTCTCTGGTAGCCCGTGGAGAAAGAAAGAGCAAGAGAACCTTTAAGTGGTATCTCTGCTGGCTTCTTTGTCATGGTTGTGTAATATCCAGGATATGGGCTGGGCATGGTGACGCAAGCCTGTAATCCAGAACTTTGGGAGGCTGAGGTGGGTGGATTTCTTGAGCCCAGGAGTTCAAGACCAGTCTGGGCAACATGTCAAAACCCTATCTCTACAAAAAAAAAAATACAAAAATTAGCCAGGTATGGTAGTGTGCATCTCTTGTCCCAGCTACTTGGAAGACTGAGCGGGAGAATCGCTTGAGCTCCAGAAGTAACTGAGGCTGCAGTAAGCTATGATCGCCCCACTGCACTCCAACCTGGGCAACAGAGTAAGACCCTGTCTCAAAATCTATATGTATATACACACCTCTGGGATATGTTCATCAAATTGAGAAATGCAATTCCCTTGGGAGTGGACAAAAATGTTTCCATTGTATAATATCTTCTTACTGAAAACCAGTAGAGATCCCTTCTTTCCTTTTTCCAAGAGTAAGTGGTTGTACTTGTATAAATGCCCAACTGAGAGCTGAGGCTTGGGGTTCTAGTCTTGAGGATGACATTTTGTTCCTTGAGAAGTCCCCACGGCCTCAGCATCCTTGCCTATAAAATAAAAGGCCCTGGGCTTGGTGTCTGTTCAGCTCTCACACATTCCATGGGTCTATTTAACAAGCATCAACTTGCGGGTGTTCATGTGGCACACCCAAAAGGGAATTTGTCCTGTTCTGGCTCCATTTAGTGAAGCCTGTTCTGTACTGTTTCTGCCAATGTCAATTGGACCTACCTAGTTCACACATCTTTCTGTAGCAAGTCCAGGTAGGGTTATGTTTTATTAGATTTTTAAAGGAGAAAAAAAATCTATGAATGCACTGTGGATCTTTGTGTGTAAGCAGAATGTTAATAAGCTGTGCATCTTATGTTCCACCGGGATCGGTTTATTAACACTTTGTTTACACATGAAGATCCAGAGTTGCATTAACTAGCAACAATCACTGCACGCATATAACTATAGGGTGGTTTGCTGTAGTACCTCCAATCTTTCCAACATGTTAATGTAAACACTTAGACAGATACCTGGAAGGCAAATATTTCTGTCATGGTTCTGTTCTCATCTTCATTTTATAAGCCTCGTTCAGAACAGGGCAGGAATCCTCCTGTATTCCATATTAGTGTGTATGTGACCTTCTTTATAGACAGATTGGGAGAATTCTTAGTGGCTTCTATGATTTCACAACATTCACACATTAAAGTTCAGAGTCTTCATCAGTTGTCTTTATATAACTGTAGCTATTTCTATTCCTACTTGTGAATGCGCAGACTTATGCAAATGCAAGACGATGGAAAGCATGGCTCGCCTCCAGGGCCCACTCTACAATGTGGGATTGCTGCCACTTGCCTGCTACAAAAAAAACCATCTTTTCTGTGCCCACAGCCATGGAAGGGCTTCTATGGACCTTCCTGCCTTTTGGCATGAAAAGAACGTCTGAACTGAATACTGTCTAAAGAATGCTTCCCGACTATGTGGAAGGCATTACCCCAAGGTGACTTCCTGAGTCACACCAGCCAATGGGCCCAGAAAGACAGCAGCTGTGAATCAAGCCATGAACTTTCTGGTCACAGGGAGTTTCTTGTTTAACTATTTTACCACCACTTACTCCAAATTATACTCTCTTGGTTGTCAGGAATCTGTCTTCTTTAGCTTAAGCACACAGTGATTCATCACTTATTGGGAACTACAGAAGAGGAAACTCAGTAAAACCTCCTGTTAAAAGTTGACCCAGAATTATGTAAGTGGGTGAAATGAATAGCAGAAACAGATGACTTTAATGCATCTCATCTGCTCATTACCTGCAGGGCAGATGCATATATTTGTGACTATTTCAGCACAGGCTCCATTTTTCTTTTACCACATCTTTGACCCCCTTCAGTGCATTAGAGATCCTTAAGTTCCCTTTCTTAGAAAGTTATATATAATCTCAACATTCCTCAATTTCCATCCTGTGCTTCTCATGTGATCAACAAAAATATATCAATTCTTGTAAAACTGTGAAAGCTACTTCTTGTTTCTATGAAAACTGGGATTCGTTCTCAGCCTTTCCTTGCAATGTATCCCCATGCCCACTCCCTTCCAAATGTGTGACTTTAGTTCATTATTCTTATCATCTGTTACTTTCACTATAGATATTTATTCAATTTCAATCTTAGAATTCATCTGTTTGTGGTGCATGTAGATCTACTTAACCTTACCCAAGAGTTTATCACTAAAAATGAAATCGTCTTTGAATCATTTACTCCATAAATCTCCAGGAAACATAGATGGTGGCCTCCATCTCCTATGACAGATAATATTCTTGTCCTTGATTACCCTATTTGACTTGCACAAAAAAACCTACCCAAGTGCTCACCATTTCTTCATGCTCAGCACAGTCCCTGCATGGAGGCTTCCATGAGGACCCTTGCCTTTATGGGTCACCTCTCCTCTGCAATCCCAGAGCATCGATGCTCTGCGGCACAGCAGATCCTGTGTCATACTGACCAGTGCTGCTCTGTGTGAGGTACTCCTGTCTTGCCAATTACATTAGTATTTTCTTGATGTCTGTGTAATGTTACTAGATCTTGGTGTGTTCCCTGGACCTCTACCTCCTCCCCTACAAAGAATAAAATGAACTCTCTTCTGGATCCCCTATCTATTTTCTCTCTAGAATGATGACTTTCCCCTGTAGAAAAATGAAGGTAATTTTTTTCTGACATTCCTTGTGTATTAGTCTGTTCTTAACACAGTTAATAAAGACACACCCAAGACTAGGTAATTTATAGGGAAAGAGGTTTAATTGTCTCATAGTTCCACATGGCCAGGGAGACCTCACAATCATGGCGGAAGGTGAGTGAGAAGCAAAGTCACATCTTACATGGTGGCAGGTAAGAGGACATATTCAAGGAAACTTCCCTTTATAAAACCATCAGATCTTGTGAGACTTATTCACTATCACAAGAACAACATGGGAAAAACCCAGACCCATGACTTGATTACCTCCCACCAAGTTCCTCCCACAACACATGAGGATTATTACAATTCCAGGTGACATTTGGGTTGGGACACAGAGCCAAACCATATCACCTGACTGTACTACTATTAAATAGATTGTAAATGCATAGAAAGTGAGTCAATGCTTCATTCACCTTTCTATCATCTATGCTCAACGCAGAACTTTTAATAAGTGTTTGTTTCATATGGAAGGGATAAATGGGTAATAACCAATTGTGGAGATTTTTAAACCCCTTGTAGTGTTTTCACATTCAACTTATTAAATGTTAGAGGATCAATAAATACTGCACATCAGCAGTTCAGTCATTTTTTTTTTTTTTTTTAGATAGAGTCCTGCTCTATTGCCCAGGCTGGAGTGCAGTGGTGCAATCTCTGCTCACTGCAAGCTCCGCCTTCCAGGTTCACGCCATTCCCCTGCCTCAGCCTCCCGAGTAGCTGTGACTACAGGCGCCCACCACCATGCCTGGCTAATTTTTTTGTATTTTTAGTAGAGACAGGGTTTCACCATGTTAGCTAGGATGGTCTCGATCTCCTGACCTCGTGATCCACCCACCTTGGCCTCCCAAAGTGCTGGGAGTTGCAGATGTGAGCCAACAGTTCAGTCTTATATTTTGACTGGCCAAAGTTATTTTTCCTGCCCAGATTTTCCCAAATGAGTAAAGCATTCAATTATGTGCAAGACATAGTCAGTCATTGTTAAGATGCAAATAAAATGTAGCACTCTGCACTGAAAAATGTGACCTAAAAATAGTTTATAGTTTATACATAATATGCCTAGAGAGGTGCAGAAATGTTCAGTGATTTCTATGTGTTTGATGGCTCCAAGAGCAACATTAAAGTATCATTTAAAAGGAAAAAAAAAGGCTGCTAAATGTGAAAAGCCCATGGCTCCCACTGAGGGTCTGCCTCATGGCTGGTTTCAGGGAGAGATATTTTCTTTGTGTTATCAAAGTTGACAGTGAGTATTAAAGTGGACTGTCACCTTGCCTGAGACCGCTAACAAAATACCTCTCTATCTCTTCTTTCTATGCTCACAGCAAAAGAGCTAACCTAAAAATCACATCAGCCAGTTCAACCCACTGTTATTTCAAAGTGCAACCCACATGTGAGAAAGGGGCCTGTGGCAAGCCGTTCAAGGTATTAAAACCGTGACTCACTGAGAGACAGAGAAAAAGTATTCTCTGCACAGAAATTCAGTACCATGTTATTGCTAAAATTAAAAAAATATTAAACCCTCAAAACAAGCCTGCAATGTATTTGTATAAATGGTGGCATTAGAACATAAATCTGTGAAAAAGTTCTAATTTTTCAGTAAATTCATGGAAGAATGTAAGATCATATCAAATAGCAGAAGCAAAACGGAGGAGATGCATCTGAAAAATTCTTTCTTTAACTGAATGAAGTCATAGAGTTATGAGAAGGGAAGAACAGTCTGGCTTTCTTGGCAAGGCTGTATTTAAACCAAGTTTGGAAGTAATTTTAAAAAGATTATCATTCCACAAAAAATATATCAGCTGCATCATTTTCAACAGCAGTTACTCTGCACCGTGGACAGAGATCCCTCCTTGTGTCTCTCTGGCTCATCACAGGGATTGAGAGTTTCCGATAGGAACCACAGTCCCTGTGTTGCACATGGTACAAAGATCTCACTTCGCATTTTATAGCAAACCACCCAGCCTTTCTGAGAGTTTACAATCCTGTATCCAAAACGCATGTGCATGATCAAATGAGGCAACAATTCAGGAATAAAATCAATCTTACAATTAGAAAATATTGTTTTATCTTTTATTTCATGCAGGTAGTGGCTGAAGATTGTTGAGAGCAAAGGAACATCAGTAAGTGTCTCCACAATGTCAAAAGAGGTTGAAGAATGAAAGATTCACTTAGTCTCTCGGTTGTTTATGTTGGTGGTGAAAACAGATATTTGACTGTTTGTGAGCCGAATTTGTCCCTTTGAAAATTGCAAAATGTAACTTGGAGGAATGATGAGCACACAATTATTTAAAAGGGCAAAAAGTAGTGTAAACATATGGGTAAGAATAATGGAGAACTCTGGAGTGGAGGCTGCAGAATGTGGTGGAAAACGCAGTTTCACATGCTTACCATCCAGCTGAGAGCAATTTGTAAGAGCACCACCCAAAGAATCATGAGGCTCTAGTGGCAGATGTTTGCTTCAGGAGCCAGAGCTCATGATTGGCAGCTCACTTCAGGAGGCTGTGTGAAATGTGTCCACATTTGGTCCAGAACAAGCCTGTGGAGCTTTAAGCATATAAGTGACTTAAGCAGGAAATCCTAATGCAAAAAGTTAAGTAAATTTAATATGAACTGAAAGTTCCTTAAAGAAAAACACTATCAGATGGATCTGGAAAAATTTGGAGGAAGATCTGTGGTGTCACAAAGGTCTGTCCTGGGCCTTGTTGTGTTCACCATTTCTCTGTGACTCATATGATAATATAGATGCTATTTCTATCATTTACAAGAAAAATTTTTTAAAAACTGAATTGAGATCTGAAATTATCTCAAAGGCTGGGACAATGGGCCAAATCCAACACCAGTAAATCTCATTCCTCCTTCAGGACCTAACTGAAATCATATTTCTTCAGCAATTCTTTCCCAAGCATTAGACCAGGCAAGGTCTCTTATGTGCTTCTGGAGTATCTTGTCTTGTCCCTTTCTTTTTGGCAGATTGTAAATTTGTTGAGGGCAGGAGAACAAGTCTATCTCATTCACAATTGGCCTCCTAGTGCTCATAGCAGTTCCTGGCACATAACAAGTGTTTCATACAAATTCTTTGAGTTAAAAAAAGAATATACAAAATGTCATGCATTTTGGCTAAGGGCATTAGTGTGTGATTAGAAGATGTAGTAGTGGGGTGGTGGAGATTGTGATTGCTAAAGAGTGTCAGATATGACAGCAAGATATGGAAACCTCACTATATCAACAATAAGTCAAGACTTCAAACAGTTAGTACAGCACAATAAATTAAAAATTCCACCAAATAAGAAGGAGATAGTTCACCTCCAGTCATCCTTGAAATTGTGTATCCAGCTCTGGGGGGAAAATGACAAATTGAAATTAATCCAGAGGCAAGCTAACTTGATAGTTGGGCCTATGAACCATGAGAGAGGCCTAAACCCCTGAGGCTAATTAAAACCAAAAAAATAATTTTTGGATCTTACCTTTAAGTCTAATCCATTTTGAACTGATCTTTGAGTATGGTGTAAGATAAGGATTCAATCTCACTCTATTGCATGTGAATATCCAGTTTTCCCAAAACCATTTGTTAAAGAGACAGTCCTCTCCCACTGTGTATTTTTGATACCCTTGGTGAAGATCAGTTGACCATATACAAGTGAGTTTATTTATGGTCTCTCTATTCCATTCCATTGGTCTTGATGTATTTCTTTATGTCAGTCTCATATTGTTTTAATTACTTTAGCTTTATAATATATTTTGAAATCAGAAATGTGATGTCTCCAGCTTTGTTCTTCTTTCTCAAGACTGCTTTTGCTATTCAGGATCTTTTGAAACTTCTGTAAAAAATAGGAGGAAAGCTTCCTGACACTGGTCATGGCAATGATTTCTTGGATATGACACTTAAAGCATGGACAACAAAAGCAAAAGTAGACCGTTAAGACTACATCAAACATAAATGAGTCTGCACTGCAAAGGAAATAATCAGCAAAACGACTGTTTCTTTTGCAACCTACAAAATTAAGGAAAATATTCGCTAATTATATATCTGATAAGGGGTTAATCTCCAAAATATATGTAAGTAACTCCTACAACTCAATAGCAAAAAATCAAATAATCCAATTTTTTTTAATTGGGCAAAGGACTTGAATAGACATTTCTCAAAAGAAGACATACACATAGCTAAAAGGTATATTTAAAAAAAGGCTCAACATCACTAATCACTAAGGGAAATGCAAATTAAAACCACAGCAAAATAGCACTTCACATATGTTAGATCGAGTATTATCAAAAAAACAAAAGACAACAAGTTTTGGTGAGGATGTGGAGAAAAGGGAACCCTTGCACAGTTGTGATGGAATGTAAGTTGGTACAGTCATGATGTAAAACACTGTGGAGGTTCTAAAAAAGTTTTTAAATAGAACTACTATATGATCCAGCAATCCCATGTCTGAGTTTATATCCAAAAAAAATTGAAATCAGGATCTCAAAGAGATAGTGCACACCCATGTTAACTACAGTATTATTCACAATGACCAAGCCATGGAAACAACCTACATGCCCGTCAACAGATAAATGGATAAAAAATGTGGTCTATACACTCAATGGCATATTACTCGGCATTGAAAAAGAAGATCCTTCCGCATGAAACATCACAGATGAGCCTGGAGGACATTATGCTAAGTGAAATAAGCCAGTCACAGAAGGAAAAATACTGCATGATTCTTCTTATATGAGGTAGCGAAAATAGTCAAACTTAGGGAAGCAAAGACTTGGATGGTGGTGCCAGGGACTGGGTAGAGGCAGAAATTGGGAGTTGTTGTTCAATGGGTATAAAGTTTCAATAATGCAAGATGCATGAGTTTTTGAGGTTTGCTATACAACACTATGCCTATAGTTTACTGAATTGTGCACTTAAAAATTTGTTAAACAGGCTGGGCATAGTGCCTCACACCTGTAATCCCAGCACTTTGGGAGACCCAAGGAGGTGGATCACCTGAGGTCAGGAGTTCGAGACCAGCCTGGCCAACATAGTGAAACCCTGTCTCTACTAAAAATACAAAAAATTAGCCAAGCGTGGTGGCAGGCACCTGTAATCCCAGCTACTCAGGAGGCTGAGGCAGAAGAATCGCTTGAACTGGGAGGCAGAGGTTGCAGTGAGCCAAGATTGCGCCACTGCACTCCAGCCTGGGTGACAGAGTGAGACTCCGTCTCAAAAAAAAAATTGTTAAAGAGTGTATATCACATTAAATATTCCTACCAAAAAAAACCCAAAATAAATAAATATTCTTTTAAAAACAATGTTTATTTTATTTTAAGTTCCATATACATGTGCAGGACCTGCAGGTTTGTTACACAGGTAAACATGTGCCATGGTGGTTTGCTGCACCTATCAACCCATCACCTAGGTATTAAGCCCCGCATGCATTAGCTATTTATCCTGACGCTCTCCTTCACCTCCTCTGCCACCAACAGGCCCCAGTGTGTGTTGTTCCCCTCCCTGTGTCCGTGCGTTCTCATTGTTCAGTTCCCATATATAAGTGAGAACATGCAGCATTTGTTCAGTTTTCTGTTCTTGTGTTAGTTTGCTGAGGATAATGGCTTCCAGCTCCATCCATGTCCCTGCAAAACGCATGATCTTGTTTCTTTTTGTGGCTGCATAATAGTCCATGGTGTGTATGTACCACAATAAATATATATTCTTGCCTAATACAAACACACACTTACACAAAGATGCACAAGGAAACTTTTAGATGTGAATATGTTTCTCGCCTTGATTTTAGTGATGGTTTCACAGGTGTATGCCTGTATTAAAATTAATCAAATTGTACATTAAATATGCCAATTTACTTCAATAAGGGTGTTAAACAATTAAAAATGAGACTGGTGGGAAGACCAGAAAGCAGTCTTCACATATTTAAAGGGTTGTCCTGCAAAAGAGGGATCAGACTTTTTATAGCATCTGGCACTGGAGGACAGAGAAAGGCACAAGGCATATAGATTACAAAGAGGTAAGATTTAAAGCTTGATAAGAGGAAAAATCTTAATAATTATAGCTATTTAAAAATAAAATATGCTTACTTAACTTTTAAAGGTGATATTATGGACAAATACTTAATGAAAAAGGATAAAAGATGGTTCTAAAACATGAGTAGTACAATTCTTTTAGAATAAAGGTATGCATACCCAGGCACATGTGCACGCACGCACACACACACACACACACACACCTGGGCACATACATCAGAATGTTCACGGTGTTTATCTCTGAGTGATAGTATTACAGACATTTTTAATTTTTATTTTGTACATTTTGGTTTTGTTTTCCAAAATTATTACAGTGAATGCAAATTATTTTTCTTATGACAGGAAAATACTGTACAGCAACAATGGTTGTGGGACCTGGGGAGTTCTATTTTGTTGGAGGTGTTTGAGCAGAGCCTGTAATTGCTGTTGTTAACTCTCAGGATGTTGAAAAGGACACTGTTATAGGCAAGAAGATGGCTATTACCTCTTTTAACCTCTATGGTGCTTCAGATTCTGAGAATCTATTGCACAAAATAGTAATTATAACTAATAATTATAACCACTGTTACTATTAACATATAACCTGTAGTTACTAATAGTTATGATTAATAAAGTCACAGAATCTCAGATTTGTCAGGGGAACTCAGAAGTCAACTTTCCCAGTCAATACAGACAGTATGAAAAATCCTTGGCCACACATGCAGATAGAGGATTGCCCATGGAAAGTATAGCCTTTCCTGCTGCCCACTGGTCTACACTAGCAGGTAAGAAACACATTTGTCTCTAAACACCCAGCCCAGTGATACATGAAATGAACTTCAACTATTTGTGTCTCAAGCATGAAATGATAGCCTACACACAATCTTTTTGTATTGTAGCCACTCTGATCTTTCAAAATGAGAATAAAGAGGTCTTGTCACTAGTTGTACAATCTATTTTCCTTGACTTGAAATCTCATCTTTTATTTCTTCAAAGCGCATAAGAACTTTTTATTTAATTGTATCTTGTGTTCTGTTATCAAATCCATTTGTTGTTGCTCTATCTCTGCTCAGGATATCTGAACATTTTTACGTAGAGTAACCTTAACTGTGAACCTAAGTCGAATTCAAAACAAGACAGCTAACTCTAAGAAAAGCCTTAGGTAAAACTTTGAATATATTTATCTTGAATGCTACAAGATGTCCAAATTATCCCTAGACATCCTCTCTTCACTTTCTTCAGACACCTAACCCTTCCTCCCTCTGCCACCTCAAATTCAAAATTCACACTTAGGAAAAAGATTTGTAATTTTTTTCAAATCAGAGCTTATAATAGAAGCCAATCAACTAATTCTGTAAGTGTCTCTTAAATGCCCTAAACTTTGCAGGACCACTTCATTGCAAAAGCAAAATAAACTCTTGAAATCACAAGGTAATGTATAGCAATTAACAATTCAATATTATAAACAGTAAATGCTATTGGCAAATGCTACTTAGGTTCAGGAAATAAATTTGAGCTGACAAATTTACGGCACTACCAATAAATGAAGGAATTACTGTGTAGTATGCTAGCAGGGATCCTAGGAGAGTTGGTGGAGATGAAAGTTCTAGCTGAATTTCAGAACCCTCCAATACAAACATGCTTATCTGAGGGGACAGGTCAGTCCTACACACTATTGCAAGTGTTATCGAAGCGTGGTCCATGGACCAGCATCCTCTACACCACTTGGGGGCTTGTTAAAGATACAGAATCGAGGGCCCCGTCCAGAACTAGTCAACAAAAAATCTAGATTGTTAACAAGCTCCCACGGTGATTATTCATATGCACATTTAAGTTTGAGAAGCTCTGGTCTACACAATGGCGATTCCGCTCAGTTTCTTCGTATTTTAGTCCTGGGCATGTCAAAGCTACTTGCTTTTTTAAATCAGCTATTAATTTGTAGCCTTCAATTGTCACGGCGGCAAAATTAATTCATGGCTTAACTTTATTCTATTTCTCATGCACTTCCCCCTCAACATCCCTTTTTTCCCCAAAGGTGGTCCTTTGAGAATTACAGATTTTCACCACCCAGCAACCAAGCCACTACCCCACATCCTACACGAGGGGGCGCATGAGGACTAAGATTCGGGATCTTCTAGGCCATCTTCTCCACAGTGATTTTTATCAGCGACGGCCCCCTTTCTCCAGGATTAGTTAGTTTCCCAAGGGCATCACTTGGAAGCATGAAGAGTTGCTAGAATCCTCTCCTCCACTCACAAGCCAGGCATTTCCTGAACCCTGCCGCGTTCGCCGCTTTCCACCCCATGCCATTTCCCTAAGAGACAGGCATTCTGATGATCTACCTCCAGGGGTCCCAGGGAAGGAGCGGGAAGCATTGCTTTAAATACAAGGGCAGATCAGAGGGGCCTTTGGTCAATATCCCTGCTCTCGTTTCTCCTGTGTTTCATCTTCCATCAGGTCATGCAGCGTTGAGAGTCTTTGACACATCACTGCTCTCTTCAGATCCCCACCTCTCCAATATTTCAGCAGACCTCAGTCTTTTATAATCTAATTTTAAAAAACTCTTGCTCCATTCTGTTCTTTTACTGCAAATAGAGAGTAGTTGAGTGAGTGGCGTGAGGATGAGGAGTCCAGAGCTGAGGCTTGTGGATTTCCTGAGAAGTTATTCACTCAACCTTTGGCCTGGAAAATAATTAGAAAAATGAATGTTTCATTCCCTTGGGAAGCCTTTTTCTTTGTCCATTGCAATCCAATACTGGCTCTGCGGCTGTGTTTTAGAGAGTGTCCAGTGGCACTAACTTGCTAAATCCATGAAGTTTATCACTGTTACGCACAGTGCCCATCATGTGTTGGCAACAAGGAACTCACAAATGCATTTTGACAATTACTATGAAATTTTCAGTGTCATATGGGTCTTCCACTTCCTAAAAGCTTTTGTCCTGGTGAAAGCCTTTATATTTTAACTGCAGTTTTTCCCTAATAGGGTTCTATTTCAAACTTTAACAGTTTTAATTATTTGTAACAACCTGCAATCCCACACTTAAACAAATTGGAGCCCACTCCAGAACAAAATCAAAATGGCTTCAAAGAATGACAGAAAAACATTTCTTTTGGCAGGCAGTAACAGGAAGCCAGAAGGAGTAGAGGAGAGATCCAGTGGAGAGGGTAAAGCAACGGGAGGCCTTTCCATATGTGTAATCTCTTTAAACAATTACTACCATTCCTTATGTTGCCTATGCAGGATACAACCATACCTCTTAGTAAAAATGGTCTCCCCACCCCCACAATTCTTGTGGCTATTACCAAACAGTGCTTCTTATAAAAGAAAAAGAATATGACAAAGCAACCGCAAGGAAGGTAAAAAGAAGATAAAACCCAGGGCTAGACGGTATACCCAGCCGATGCTCAATAAGGAACGCCTTAAATATTTGTGTGGCACAAGGTACAGAGTGGGTTTCTTTCACATTGATTTGGAAATTCATAGCTTCTTCAGGCTTCTTGTCATGAACACCATGTGAAATATTTTATGACATGGCCCCGTGGATCCTGAAATGCTCGGTCCCGTTCTGTCTAAAAGTAGCATTTCCCTTTTCCTGTTGGGCCCCTCACCAAGAGCACTTAGCATCTGAGGCATCTCCCTGGTTATACTTTCATCAGATGGTGAAGCGGCCGTGCGTTCCTTGCACTTTGCCACCAACACAAGCACTTTCATTGTTATCATTTACTGATATCAAGTAGAGAAATAAGTCAGATGAATCATCATATACTGTGTATTTATCACAAAATTGAGCCTACCCGTTATGCCTGGGAGAGCACTGGCATGACCCAGTTAACTTCCCTAGGGCTGGATACCCTTCAAGTCTTCCTCCGTGAAGGAGAATCTTTCTCCTTGTATGAGCCAAGAACACATTTTAGCGCACTCATTTCCTCAGCAATTTAGATCTGTTTTAATTGGGTAAATCTTTCATTACATAAATACAAATATTAGCAGGGGTCAGAGAGTGTATCCGGCACACCAAAGCCAAGTGGCTGGAGGTGCTGTGCCCCACCAATTAGTCTTTTTTTTTTCACTGTGATAGTTTCTGATCCTTAACATAAGACATCAGGTAGAAACCATTCCATCTGCAGACAAGAAAATACATCTAGTGTCCGATCTACATGTATTTGTATGGCTGGGAGGAGAGGGTAGACCATTCCAGGACTGGGAAGCCATCCAGGGAAACAGGAGGAGGAGAGCCAGAGAAGTGTGTTTAGAGTGGAAAGAGCACGATTAGACTCAAGCAAAGGAGCACATCACAGAAGGAAAGAAGAATTATTTTGGAAAGGTGGGAAGGACAGTTTGGGGAGTGCCCTGAGAGCTAGTAAGGGGTCATGGTCATGACAGCATAGGCAGTAGGGAGCCCTGCCATGACTTAGAGTGGTGGCATTTGAAAGAGAGTAGGGTTAGGCATGCAGAGTGGATTGGGGCAACATAAGTCTATGGCGAAACTTATTCATGTCTTTTTTAAGTCTTTTTAGTTACAAGTGTCAAAGCCAGCGAAGTTCGGCTAATCAATAAATAAGAACTTACTGTAAAGATGCAAAGTCATCCTCAGAAGTCGATAGCAGAGGTAGTCAGGCCTCTTTTGACTCTGGTTCATTCCTTGGTGTTGCCTTTTGGTTTTCTCTACACACTGACTTGTTCTGATTCTCCCTGTGTATGGCCACCATGGCTCCAAAATTAATGTCTGAGCCAAACACAGATGCTGCTCTCTGTTAATCCATTTCTTTAAGTCCAATTCCAAATTCCCAAGAGAAAGATACTGATTGTCCAGCTTGGGTCAATGAGAACTCTGATGCAATCTATGGCCAAAGTGGAAGGGTGATGGTGGTTGCACGGTTACTTGGGCTTCCCTTTTGTGGAGAGGGGGATGATTTCCAGAGAAATGGTGTCATAGGCTGGGAGGGAACTCCAAAAGATGTTTACAACCACCTGCCAGAGGTCTGCTGGTGTATTTTAATCCTGCCATGCTGCAAGCTCGATGTCAGTAGGAAAAAAGAAAGGGATAAATAGAGGGAATGTTTGTCGTATTTCTAGAAACAGGGCAGGTTTAGGACACACTGAAGTGCCAGCCATGGGGGTGACATCAGAATAGAATGGTCTGGGCAAAGCTGAATAGGAAGAGGCATTTCCACAAAACTACCCAAGGCAGTGTGCACTCTTAGGGTCTGAAGAATTCAGAGACCCAAGGGGGGTTGCTATTTAGAATAGCTCAGAACATTACAGGTGTGCTGGCTTTCTACTTTAATGTGAAGCTGGGTGTAGAGTTTTTAAAGCACTATGCAAGACCTAACAGTTCCCAAAACATGGAAGGAAGTGTTTGACCTCAGAACATTCTCATATTATTAATCAACACACCAAATATCTACCAAGGACCCACTCTGTGCCCAGTGCTGTTCGACACTGTAGTGCTCCGTCAGGGCTGTAGAGACAGAAGGGCCATCCCTCTGCTGTTATAGAAAGTCCCTTCGGGGGTTCTGGAGGCAGTTGGATTCCAGGAAGTTTCCCAGACTCCTCTCAGCCTCCCTTCCCAAACCCAAAGAAACGTGCTCCCTCCACCCTCCTCTTCTGCCTGCCAGAGTTTCCAGATTTGTTCTGTTTTGCAGTTGCGTCAAGCCACACTCAATTCCAATCCTAGCAGAAGGCATAAATTAACATTTTATTATGCGTGCTTGTTAGGGTCTCTTAAAGCAGACATGCAAATTCAAGGCTCCCGTAGTAAATTAGGGCATACCCAGATTTCACTGAAAATAAACCAAGTTGCCCTGGCCAAACCCTTGGAAAGCAGCACTTCACTGAGCTATCCTGGGACAGATGC
Source organism: Theropithecus gelada (assembly GCF_003255815.1). Taxonomy (NCBI): domain Eukaryota; kingdom Metazoa; phylum Chordata; class Mammalia; order Primates; family Cercopithecidae; genus Theropithecus; species Theropithecus gelada. The sequence continues at coordinate 167,516,445 of NC_037671.1, forward strand.
TACCCTCGGATCCTGCCCCAGGTTGTTTACCCTGGCCCCTGGCCACTTCCTGCCCCGTTTGGCACCCCGGTACTCTCTGTCCAGCTGCCGCTGGCTCATAGGACTCTTGGTCGACTTTCACTTACAAGGAACCAATTTTACAAGCAGCTGTAGGTGAGCCTTTTACGGGCCTCTGGCAAGTGAATGAGAGGCCTCAGGCTCTCTCCCACAAGCAGCTGGACAAATATATCTGCCTTGGTCTTCCAGGGGGGCCAGCTATTTTGAGGCTCCCCTTTGACTGACTCTTCCTACTACTGTGCCTTTAATTGCAGCTTATAGCTCTTAAAACCTTATAGAACAGGAACTTCAAGGTAGACAGAGCTTGATTTGATCTGGCTTGGCTGTGGCAGAGGAATTCGAATTAGCAAAATCAAAAGTGAGAAGTAGTTAGTATGCACTTAGGCTCTACTAGGTTCCATTTTTAGTTGTTCTGTAGCCTTTGTTTCCAGCATGCTGATTAGATCATATAATTTTGTGTGTATTTGGAGAAAGGTGGACAGGGGAAAGAAAGAAAGTTTTCCAATCGCCACTTTAATTTTCAAAGTGCCCTTTCACATCCCTCATTATTATAAACATCTGCCTCCTTGGGAGCATGCGTGGATGATCCCACCCAAATAAAGAGAGAAAGTGGTAAAGGCAAGGAAGCCATCAGAGCCCTCCTGAGTCAGCCCACCAGCATCAGTCACAGATCAGAAACCCTAGTTCTGACCCAGTAGGTGGAAGAACTGACTTCAGGGGACTTGTGCCAGCCTAGATGAGCACGGCAAGTATTCGCAGGGGATATTTGAGCCTCCCTATCTTAGAGGTACACTGGAAGACACCATCAAATGGGTCCTATGTAGTGCGAGCGTGTGGCAGTGCCTCCGGCATTCCTGCAACCCTGCTTCCAGAAGACTACTTGTCCCTCCACCCCTGTGGCTCTCAGAAAGCTGAGTGTTCCTTCTGAGTGCTGGAAGATACACTGGAACCTGTGGCTACCACTCTGAAGGCTCCAGTTCTCTGCCATGTTGCTATCTTTATTTTATTTCTCCTTCCAAACAGATGCTTCTTAACCTCCTTCCTCCTACCTCTCACCTCGCTCCCAGCTTTTCTGCATCCTTTCTGTCCTTGTTTCACTCAGTTCTTCTTTGCATCTCATTTCACCTTCCTGCTCTATAGAGAGCTATGCGTGGCTCTTACCTTCCCCCAGTGGCATTTAAAGTGTTTCTTGGTGCAAAACATCCTATTCATTGCCATAGAAACAGGAAGCTCAGTGTGGAAGAAAAAGGAAAAAAAGAAGTCTGACACTCCGAAGCTGTGCAATTCTGTTATTTTGCCCAAATCCATAAATGGCAACATGCTGGGAGATATGCAAAAGCCCACCCGCTGCTAGAACCAGAGAAGGAAGGGCCTTCCATTCCTAGGAGACTGTCTGCAGGTTTTAAACTAGGCCCTTAAACCAGGCGAGAACTGGCTCAGTGGAAAGAATTGCTACGTTTCCTTCACATTGGAAACTCACAGCTGAGTCTAGGGAAGTCAGACTGCCAGGACCCTGAGTGAGGAGTCAGACAGACCTGGTTCGATGATCAATGCTGCCTCTTAAAAGCTGCAGCCTTTTGGACTTTTCACTTAACCCCTCTGAGTCTCCTCAACTGTAAAATAAGGATATGAATATTGCCACGACCTTTTTGTCAGGCTCTGATAAGGCATGTGGTGCTGCACCTTCATTGCACTCCTGTTTCCTTACCCCATCCTTATCCCATCTGTTCACCATGGTGAACGCCTCCCCGACATAAAACTAAGAGAAGAACTTCACATTCACATAATTCCTAAAATAAAGCCAATCAGCCACAGCATTTTTTAAAATGTACTAAAAAGTATTTATTTTTTACATCTTCATGCAAAACCTGGACAGAAGCCTTCTCCAAACCATTGATTTCCAAGATGCATCTTCAACCTACTCTGAGTGCTGCCTTTTTCTTCTGGGTCCCAAGCACTCTAGAAGTTGTTATTCCCTAAGCTGAGAACAGGCTGGGTAAGTATGGTTCAGAGCTACAGCTAACGATGTGAACTTCGCTGGTTTAATCTCTACCCAGCCAGTGGGTCTCTCAGAGGTAATCTATATTCTATTCCCAGAAATGCACTCTACCTTTCAACAACTACCTTTGTTCTGCATCTCTTAGATTCTGCATTTGGCATCCATTAATCACAGGGACAAATGAACAGCCACAGTTGTTTGCATCTTCCCTGTGATCCACTTGCACTGGCCCATAAAAATTGCATTAACAACCCTTCGATCCACCCCAAACTTGTACCTCAAACCACCTCATTTAACTAACTCCCACAAACCAAGTCAATAGTCCCCTTCTCTAAATTACCCAGGGCCAGGTACCAAACAACCAAAAGCGAGCCCACTAGACCAGAGCTCACTGACATTATTCAAACTGAGCCACCCAAAGCTGTTTCCCTACCCTCCCTTGGCTCTGCTATGAAAAACACAATGAGGACTCTGGCCATGGTCTCCCCTTGCACCTCCTTCTGCCTCCTGACCAAACCTGGTGCCTCCCCATCTGGCCTTCTCTGGTGTGGTAGCGCCCTTCTCTTGGAAACTGTAGGTAATAAAAACCTTCTTTCAATGGCACTGGCCTCTCTTGTCATCACTCATTCACCTTCATAAATTAAGAGTCGGGCACAAATCAACCTTGTCCACATCTGTCACACCAGTGACAGAGATACCCTGGTAATGAGGTGTAACTGGTTCATCATGTACACATCACACGCTTGGTGTTGCTAGCTCAGCAGCATCTTCATCTATAAATAAGGCAACCGTATGTCCCACTGTGCCCTGTAGAGTCCACATTTACCCCTAACTGACCTGTACAATTATTAATAGTGGCCTCATTCACTTTCAAAGCAATTCTGGTTTGGAATATAAATGATATGGTTACCCTACTATAAAGGACAGAAAAATATTCTTCTATGAAATAGGTAAATGTCTTTGTTTCAGGGGACTAATTGCAACTGAGTCATTCAGTGCTATATTTCCACTTGAGGAAAGGGTCTAAATGAATGGTACAGACTTTCTAAAAATACAAGTGCTTGTCTTCACATAATATGCAAGAAGTTCAAGAGGAAAAACCAGCTGCATGAAGTGTGTATACAAAGCAGAGCAAGAATCATGATTACGCTGAGTTTTCTTTCACAAGCATCAAGGATGATGGTAGCTTTGCTCACTGTGACCCAGAAGCTGGACCAGGGTAGGAGTCACTATGGGCCAAATGATCAGGTGATTAGCTCATGTTTTCATGTTTGGTATCTGACAGGAGATTTAGTCATTCAGTCATTCTGCAAATATATTTTGTCTCTAATATGTGCTGAACACTGGGGATACAATTAGAATCAGTTTTAGTTCCTGTCTTCAAGGACTTTCTTCTGTAAAGGAAGACATTAACACACACAAGAAGTATTTCAAAAGGTACAAGCACAGGTTACCATGGGACAATTTACAAGGAGCACTTATGCTAGTCCTGGGGGTTATTAACTGACTTTATGAGTGAAATTTGGGGTGGGTGTGGGGAGATAGGAGGGTGGATTATAAGAGCCTAATTCTATAGACCACTGTCTAAGGTCCTGGAAACCAAAGGACAGAACCTGAGGGCATTGGAGCACGAGACTGGGAGACAGTCCAAATTCAAGCAACCAAATGAACAGAATATAATGATTGCCTGAATGCTGCAGAAAATCTAGTCCCAAGTTCTAGCATTTCTTGACAGGTAGAAATGAGGAATGTTAAGGACCGCTAGGAAAAAAATACATCAAACCCAAAATATCAGAGAATTGATTATGAATGCTCTAGAATTTTACCCCAAGCCTAAACTCATCCCATTCTTCCCTAGGTGCCAGGACTGGTGCTCATCTCTGCCCTTCAACGCTCTAGCCTCAGTTCCAAGGAGGGGAAGGATCAGCTACGTGCCGGAGACAACTTCCTCATCATCCTCCCAGGGAAGTCTGTCGGAGGCTGTTTGTAATCAAGCCCTAAAAATCTATGACATGCAGCTGCACTGTCTGTGATGGCACGTACGTCAAGGAGAAAAATTCATGATTTAGGAATGCATAGAGCTATGTTTTCCTCCTCCAGGCCCTAGTCAGATGCAGAGTTGTTTTGGTCCTCTACAGAGTTATAAATAAAGAGCCAGCTCTAAAGATTTGCTGAAGCAAACCCAAGGCTGAAGGAGCAATCCTTCTTAATTGACCTGACTTACACAATGCTTCTGGCATATGGTCTTGCTCTCCCCAGACAAAGAGAATGCCTATAAAAAGAAATACATAACATTGGCCCTAGCATTCTTTTAGAGTCACAGAATGTAAGACACAGGGGATATTAGAGATCATTTTGCCCTATGCATGCATCTTACAGATCAAAAGTGCCAGAGGTTGTGGAGCTATTTAATAGGATTCCTTGACTGGGATTCATTTTTATTTCAGAAACAAACACAATTGGATTCAATACCTTGGAAAACAGAATTTTGGTAGACTTATAGACAAAGTTATAGACAGCTGTCTCTGTTGTATCCTTGATACACTTAGAATAAGCCAAAGAGTAAAATAGGCTGTGTACTACACCCCAAAGTATTCAGTGCCTCATAATACAAGCCCCAGGACCTATCATCGAAATTCTCCTGATTAGTGTCCACTACTTGGATGGGTCTTTCCATCCTCTTACATGTCACCAAATGTCCCTATTATGTTTCCTGTTATCAGTGCCCTGACAGAAGGGTACTGGTCTGATAAACTTGTTCGCCCCAAGGTGTACATATAAATAGTAGCCTAATGAGAGTAAGTCTGTAAAATGCTTATCCACTAAACAACAATTTTTAAAAATAGAGGCCAACGTTTTTGAGTATCAGGGTGCAGAAATTGCACCAATCATTTTAACCACATCATCTTATTTAATCTGGACAACTCTACAACATAAGTATCATATTATCCCCATTTTTTGAATGAGTAAAGCAAGGTTTGGAGTGGTCTCCCAAAGTCATACTATTAATAATGGTCAAGCTGGGATTTGAATACAGGCCATTTTAATCCAAAGCCTACAGTCTTCACCACAGTGCCATGAATTGCGACTGCTGTAAATAACAACAACAACAAAAGCCATAACACTTGCATATCTGCTTTAATGTATTTCTTCCGAAAACACAAATCCTGGCCATTCAGACTGGTTTACCTTCTTTTTTTCTCCAGTTTTATTGAGGCATGATTGTCAAATAAAAATTGTGTATTTTCAAGGCGTACGATGTGAAGATTTGATATACATATACATTATAAATGATTACCCCATCAATTCACTTCCAAATACTTTCATATAACCGCTTATTGGCAGCTTCCTCATATCTCTGTATTTCCATTCATTAATTTGGCCCTAGTAATTTCAACAGCTATAAAAAATAACAGCAAATCCAGACCTTCTCTGACAATGAAGCTACCTCCATTTTTCCAGGATTAAGTGTTGCGGCTGGGAGTGGTGACTCAGGCCTGTAATCCCAGCACTTTAGGGAGGCCGAGGTGAAATGTTTACATTAAAAAAAAAAAAAAGTGCAATGTCTTTGTAATTCCTCCGTGCCCTGTTTTCAGTTGTATTATTTTCTTCATCATCATTACTGTCCTGCTTCCTCCCTCAAGACTCTGTTCAAACCCCTCTGGCTTCTGGAAATGGTCTCTGTTACTGTAAGTGGTCAGAGACAGAAGGGCCATGAACGTGGCCTAACCCACTCCAGGAAATCCATCACCTTTTCAACTTCCCCTTTCCTCACGCCTGCTCCCGCCCCCAGCTTACTCCTTTGCTTCCTCATTGGCAGCATAAGAAAATGTGCCCGGGAAACCAGCACAGGACAAATCCTGGAACACACTCAACAGTGTACTTCCCATGAAGAGAGCAGTCACGTCTCGGCCCAGAAGCTCGCAGTCAGCCTCCAGGGCTCTGAGGAGAAGGGGCCATTACCTCAGCCTCCCAGAGACAGACTCAGGCACCCTGGCACCGCCGCACACAGTGACACTGCCTGGCAGGGGACTGTTTTTCACTGTCTCTACTGTCTGCGGGGCTCCTGCAGCTGCCTCCAGTTCTCTAATCCAATCAGAGCTACATTGTCCTGTTCCTGTTATAATCATGCTCAGATTGCCAGACACAAGATATTTATCACTTCTGGCAAACCCGTCTCTCTCAAGAGAGGCCATCTCTGAGTCAGGCTGAGCTGCCTCACCTGCCCAGACTGTTCAGGGTCTTTCTTTGGTAAGACCACTTTCTATGCCTTTTCCAATTCATTCACATTCATTCATGCTCTCCAGGACCCTTGGGGCAATTTACTGTCCTTGATAATGTCTTGGGTGAAGTGCAGAGCCCCACTTCCTGCAGGGTGGTGCATGACATAGAAAGGCTGAACTCCTCCGTTCACAGCATTCAGTCAAGGACCTACTGACGTGTTCTAATAAGCCATCTCCAAACTCCCCTCTGGTGGAAAACTGATGTACCTGCTCAAGGAGTGCAGACAATCTTTAGAAGTTTTCCCCAAAAGTTATAATTACATTCTTCTTTCAAGTAAGGCACAATAATGACCCCCCACAACACGTGTACACACACAAACACACACACACACACACACACGTTCTAATTCCCGGAACCCTGTGAATATGTGAACTTACCTGGCAAAGGGGATATTGTAGCTGTGATAACTTAAGGATCCAGAGTTGAGGAGCGTATGTTGGATTATTCAGGTGGGATTAATGTATTCCCACAGGTCCTTAACTATCAGAGTACCTTTCCCAGCTGTGATCAGAGAGAGGCGGCTAAAACAGGCAACACTGCTGGCTTTGAAGATGAAGAAAGAGAACATGAGCCAAGGAATAAAGACAGCCTCTGGAAGCCAGAAAAGGCAAGAGAATGATTGTTCCCTAGAGGCTCTGGAAAGAAGGCAGCCCTCTAGACACCTTGCTTTTACCCCAGTGAGATGTGTGTGGGGCCTCCAATGTCTAGAACTGTAAGATAATGAACTTGTGTTGTGTTAAGCCACTAAATTTGGTGCTTTGTTATGGTGGAGGTGGGAAATGCATACAGGCCTAAAAGAAGGAACAGGTAGTTCAAGGACCTTTTCTTCTTAGAGCCACATTAGATCAGAAATTATCAAATACCCACCTCTTAATTGGCAGTTACCCTCCCAACAGGCAACTGTCACAACAACTATGAAAAAGACAAGGTCATTGTGTCATCAAATGGGACTTGCTGCTGTTTCCTGAAGAGATTCAACATGAGAGATTTTGAAAAAAGAAAGACAGAAAGAAAAATGTGAAAGACCAACATTATCCAAGCGATTTAGGAATATCTATTGCTACTGACTGGGAAAGACATGGACTGTTACATATTAATACTAACCCCGAGCTCATTTTCAATGCAAACTGTTAACCTTTAACAGGAATGTTCTTTTTGATTACAAAGGAAATAAGCACACTGCAGAATTAAGCATTTTGTTTTCTAGGGTCTGAAAGACATAAAGGGATACTGGAAATCTTTGAGATCATTTGGAGTCAGGGTGACTTGGATCGTGTCAACTCACAATGAAGGCTGGAGAACTTGTCTGCAGCCCATTGGCATTTGGGAATTACGCAGAGCCCAGTCATCAACCTTTCAAGTGGAGAGAACTAGATTCAATGCCATTCTGATATGAAGTGGTTACACTTGTCCAAATTTGATCAAGAGTGTCTAAAGCAAATGTCGAGATATTTGAAACTTTCTCTCCCAAATATTACAAAAGTGAATTTTCTTTGCCCCAGCCCTTGAATATGGCATCAAACAAAAAAGTTTTTTGTGTTCTTTTATTACTTATCTTTCTTTTAATTGTAAAAAATTGAGTTAATAAAAATTGCTACTATTTACTGAGCAACTATTATATGCCAGTCACCTGACATTCACAATCTCATTTAATCCCTCAATTAAGGATTAGTATTTCCATTCATTACAAGAAAAAAATGAGGTTGGAAAGTCTAAATAACTTGCCCAAACTCACAGAGGTGAGAGGTGGTGAATGCCAGAGCATCTTCACTGCTTCTTGGTCAACGGCCTCTTGGTTCACTCATTATTTCCCATGTTTCTTGAGTGTGAAATATAGTCAAAGCCAAAAAGAAGTGTAAAATAAAATTTATTAGTAACCGGTGGGTCCACTATGAGTTTATGAGTCCATGCCCCCACCTCAAATTTGGGCTTCCCATAGCAGTATGCAGAGAGGACCACCAGCTTCCCTCTCTGGGGTAGACGAATAGGGAACTAACAAACCTCTTCCTCATTTTTAAGTGTGGCTCACACAGTCAGTAATTAAATTTATCTTGTGATGCAGCATCCTGAGAGGTCTGGAAGGGTAGGAATACCAACATGGCCTGAAGGCACATGTCACAATTGAGGATCACAAGTTACGTTAGTTTTATCACTGCTTCCTAAAAACGTTTTCCTAGTATCCTAGTGCCATGCACATTGGTGTATTTCCTGTATCAAGGTAGTTAGCCCTCAGATGTTTCCTCTTCTATAGTTCCTGGCCCACCCTCCAGTCTTTACATCAAAATAATTATTTCATGGAGGTTTTCTACTGCAATGGCTGCTGGGGAATAATTCCTCAACTCTTTCTCCTTTCTTACCTTCCTTTTAGCTGCCTTAGTTCTGCGCCATCTTGCAATTTCAGAGGTCAGTCTTAATTTATCTGATTTGCTGTGCAGTTGCCTGATGTTATGATTTCCTTGTGAATCACATTACAATGTTTGGAGCCCCGCTCAGGTGGTTGGAGGACTTTCAGCAAAGAATTAGTAATAATAGTATGATTGCATTGTTTGCTACAAGAACAACCAAGAATAAAATCCAGTGAATTCATGTTTTCTGGTTCTAGTCAATTAAGTTTCGCTCTCCAGCAGGAACAATGCTGTTTTCGCTAAGGAGCCAACCTTAGCTCACTGGTGTAGTGATCAATACTTATGACTTTTTACCACTTACATAGGTATATAATTAATATGATACAATTACTGTTTATATGCTGTGGCAGTCGATTTAAAAAACAAGAGAGGTGATAAGACAATGGGCTTGGTGTTTTCGTTTGGGTTTGGTTTTGAATTATGTTCCCAGGCTCAGAAGAATCACTAGCATTATGGGCAGTATACCTGTAGATGGGTCAAAATATGAGAGTAAATGCCTTGTGAGAAAGTATGTCACTTCTTGCAGAGATTGTTCTAATGCAAGAAATAAAAGAGAAAGTAATCCATCTGGGATCTGGCCTTTCAGTTTTCTGATTTAGAGTTCAGACCAAAATGTAAGAAAACCTGCATTCTATTCCTGTGCTTAGGACTCATTCTTCCAGGATTCCTCAGGGTTACAAGTAATAGGCAGAGAATTGCAAGCAAGAAGACACAAACTTCCCTCTAAAATATTGGACAAGGCCAACCTCTACAGTCAGACTAATACAGAGTGAAATTCAGGAAAAATGATACCAGCAAAAAAAATCAAAACAAAACAGAAAGCTTTATGCCAACTCAACATCAGGAAATATGACTACCTGTAATTTGCCTTAATAATATCTGAATGAAAAGTAGAAATTATAAATAGGAGAGATTAAAAATAAATTACAAAATTTACAGGTGCTAGACTAGGTGCAATCAGACTGCAAACACATCCAGTTTAAATATCAAATGTCTTGATGTAAAATATTTCCTTAAGGGAAACTGAGAAAGCTTCGGTATACTAAAATAAGAGGAGAACAAACATTAATAATAACTTTGTTATAAGGATGACAGATACCTGCAGTAACCATGTACAAAAATTTTATTTGGAGTTATTCTTTTCCCCAAATTTCAGTATTTCTAATGCACATCTCAAGGTCATGATTTTTCTTTTATTTCTGAAGTTTAGCAAACACATTAAAATTTCCTGGAGGGGGCCAGAGCATGGGAAGATGAAGGCAAGGGGCTAATATTTTCTTCAGGTAACTGACCAAGAAACAGGAAAGATGTGTTGAGTGATATCTTCAAAATCATGTATTAGACTTTTACTTCTAGAAGATGAAGTGGTTTGCACCAAACCAATTATTAAGAACAAACACAAAAGCCAGATAAAAATATTTTTTAAAAAATCAGGAACAACCACCATCTACTTGAAGGCATTGGAGAATGACTGAGGCAAACAGGATTTGAGGAGCCAACATCCCGGAGAGAAGAGAAAAACGAGAAACAGAGAGCTGAGCTGATATTCTACAAGCAGGTTTTCCCCTTAGAGCAATTGACAGATTTTGGCTTGAAACCAGAAGTTAAGAATCCACTTTACGGGACTGTAGCTAATAAACAGAGAAACAAACAGAGCTTATAGAAATCTCGCATGGCTGTAGACAAAAAAATACACAAAAGAAAAAACAAAACAAAAAACAATAAGATGGGGTGGTAGGAGGAGGGGGATGGGGAGGCCGTTGCCAAAGTATCCAAGACTTGAGGGAACAGAATCCAGGAGACAAGCGTAGCAGGAGGAAGTAGACTAGATATGTCTGTTTTCTCCTAGAGGCATTTGCTGATTTCTCAAGCTACACAAGACAAGAAGCAAAGCAGGAAGTCACAGAAAATCAGAGCAGAGTTTTTGACCTTCTCACAGAGTTGAAGTGGCAAAAATGGAGTTCAGAACCCGTCAAGGTGGAGAAGCCCCAGTCAATACTCCAGGATTCAGCTGAGACTTCTGGGGGCTACACACCAATGAGGAGTGAACCAGAAGTCGATGCAACTGTCAAAACTTCTGAACAATGAATACACTCACACATAGACACCCTATTGGTTGTGTGTCTCTGGAGAACACTGACCAATAAAGAGCAAAGGACACAAATAGGAAGAGGAGAAAGGTTTAATATGTGTAATTGGAACTCCAGAAGCAAGGAGAAAATGACAATGAGGAAGAAACTCTATTTGAAGGTATAATGGCTTAGTATTTACCAAACCTGATGAAGGACTTAAGCCACAGATTGATTCAAGGAGCATTATAAAAACCAAATCAGGGAAATACTAAGAAAACCATACCTAGGCACCCTAGTAACACTGCTGAAAACTCAGGAAAAAGAGTCTCTTGGGAATGAGGTCAGCAAAATGGCGGAGTAGGCAGTTCCAAGATCCCATATCCCCAAAGAAACATCAAAAAACCAGCAAAAACTATCAGAACAAAATATATAAGAACGCTGAGAGTCATGATTTACAGCAACCTAAGAAAATGTGGAATTAAGAAAAAGGCAACTTTTAAAACTTCCTGGCATTCAAGGAAATCTTTGTCAAATTGCCAATGGGACACAAACTAAGGGACGGAGATTTCAGTGATACCACACTTCAGAATTTAGGAACCCTCATATTTTTGGTGGGAGTATAAAATGAAGCAGCCACTGTAGAAAACAGTTCAGCAGTTTCTCATGAAGTTAACATAGAATATCATATTATCTGGCAATTTTTCTTCTAGGTATATACCCAAAATACTAGAAACAAGGACTCAAATGGATACTTGTATGCCGATATTCATTGCAGGATTATTCACAATAGCCAAAAGGTAAAACAACCCAAATGTTCACCAACAGATGAATGGATAAACAAAAGACAATATATCCATACAATGGAATGTCAATCAGCCATAAAAAGGAATGAAGTTCTAATACATGCTACATCATGTAGGAACCATGAAAACATTATGCTAAGTGAAAGAAGTCAGTCACAAAAAAGTAAATATTGTATTATTCCATTTATATAAAATTCCTACAATAGACAAAATCATAGAGACAGCAGGTAGAATAGAGATTACCAGAAACTGGGGAAAGGCTGTATTGGGAATGTATTGCTTAATGGGTATGGAGTTTCTGTCTGTGATGATGGAAAAGTTTTGAAAATAGTTGTGTTGGTCGCACAACATTAAAAGTTGCTAGATAAAATGGAAACCTCATTTTCAAAGGATCAATGACCCTGACAGCTGACTTCTCAACAGAAACACGAAATCAGAAGATAACGTATGAATATATTTAAAGTGTTTTAAAGTGCTAGATCTACCAATAATTCAATAATAGTGAAAATATCCTTTAATAGTAAAAGGTAAGTAAAGGCACTTCTAGGAAAAAAATTGATTTTTTTTAACTTTTATTTTAAATTCAGGGATACATGTGCAGGATGTGCAGGTTTTTTACACAGGAAAGCATGTGTTATAAGGGTTCATTGTACAGATTATTTTGTCACCCAGGCATTAAGCACAGTATCCATTAGTTATTTTTCCTGATTCTCTCCCTCCTCCTACTTTCCACTCTCTGATAGGCCCCAGTGTGTGTTGTTCCACTCTATGTGTCCATGTGTTCTCACTATTTAGATTCCACTTATAAGTGAGAGCATGCAGTATTTGGTTTTCTGTTCCTGCGTTAGTTTGCTAAGGATAATGGCCTCCAGCTCCATCCGTGTCCCTGCAAAGGACATGATCTCATTCTTTTTTATGGCTGCATAGTATTCCATGGTGTATATGTTCCACATTTTCTTTATCCAGTCTATGATTGATGGGCTCTTGGGTTGATTCCATGTCTTTCCTATTGTGAATAGGGCTGCAGTAAACATATGCATCCATGTATCTTTATAATCAAATGATTTGTATTCCTTTGGATGTATACCCAGTAATAGGGATTGCTGGGTTGAATGATATTTCTGTTTTTAGGTCTTTGAGGAAATGCCACACTGTCTTCTACAACATTGTACTAATTTACACCCCCACCTACAGTGTATAAGCATTCCTTTTTCTCCACAAACTCACCAGCATCTCTTACTTTTTGACTTTTTAATAATATCCATTTTGACTGGTGTGAGATAGTATCTCATAATGGTTTTGATTTGCATTTTACTAATAATCAGTGATGTTGAGCTTTTTCTCATATGATTGTTGGCCACATGTATGTCTTCTTTTGAGAAGTATCTGTTCAACACGTGTCCTTTGCCCACTTTTGATTAGGTTGTTTGAAAACTGAATTTATAACAGCAGATTTGTATAAAAGATATATTGAATTATTGTTCATACCAAAGAAAAATGGGGTAATTTTGAAATAAGAAACTTCAAAAAGGATAAAGAGCAAAGGAAAGAACAGATATTTGGCCAAATATGAATAAAGATTAGCTGGAAGCCAACAATAATATATTTTGTAAGGTTTAAAATATGCATACAATTAAAATGTGTGAAAATCCATAACCAAAAGATTGGAGAAAGTAAACGGAATTTAAGTGTTATAAAATTTTTATAATGTTAGAGAGATGATAAAAATATAAATTTATGTTAGATACTGGTATATCAAGGATATAAGTTGTAATGATTAAATAAAAAGTAGAAGTATATATGAAAGTTTGCAAAGAGGAAAAATAGGCTGCTAACAATAGTTGATTCATCCAAAAAAAGATTTAAAAGGGAGGTAAAAGGGAACACAGCGCAGGAAGATAAAATAGAAAATAACAGTAAGGCAGTTAATATAAACAGGAATATATCAGTTATTACATTAAATATAATAGGATTAAATATTCCTATTAAGAGGCAAAGATTGCCCAGTTGGATTTTTAAAAATTTGTATGCCAGAGATTGACTCACAAAGAGCCAGCTCTGTCCTCAGCCAATGATCTCTGCTTTCTGTAAGCATTCTTTTAGTCTTTACCTTGTAAAATAATCTCCTGAAGATCTTTCTAAAATACAAATTTCTTGAAAATACCTTTCAAAGAGTCAGAGATTAGGAGGGTGATAATTTGCATTTCTATGAACTCCCAGCTCCCAGCTCATGCTGGTGCTGCTGGCCTTTGAACTACATTTTGTGTACTATATCTGTATGATGATACCAGTAGGCTCTCAGAGTCTGTGGGAGAGACTTGACTTCTTCTCATGAATTTATATAAGAGGTGGGGTAGAGGGAACAGATTGGCCCATGTTTAAGTTTGAGTAGGGCATCACTTTACATAATTTTCCTGAAAAGAAAACAGCAAATGGATTAAACATTTTTCATCTTTTCCATGAGGAAAAGAAGACTCTCCTAGTTACCTAAAACATTCTGTATATTAAGGGGGAATTCTTTTTTATTATTATTATTATTATACTTTAAGTTCTAGGGTACATTTGCATAACGTGCAGGTTTGTTACATATGTATACTTGTGCCATGTTGCTGTGCTGCACCCATCAACTCGTCAGCACCTATCAACTCGTCATTTACATCAGGTATAACTCCCAATGCAATCCCTCCCCCCTCCCCCATCCCCATAATAGGCCCCGGTGTCTGATGTTCCCCTTTCCAAGTCCAAGTGATCTCAGTGTTCAGTTCCCACCTAAGAGTGAGAACATGCAGTGTTTGGTTTTCTGTTCTTGCGATAGTTTGCTGAGAATGATGGCTTCCAGCTGCATCCATGTCCCTATAAAGGACTCAAACTCATCCTTTTTTATGGCTGCATAGTATTCCATGGTGTATATGTGCCACATTTTCTTAATCCAGTCTGTCACTGATGGACATTTGGGTTGATTCCAAGTCTTTGCTATTGTGAATAGTGCTGCAATGAACATACGTGTGCATGTGTCTTTATAGCAGCATGATTTATAATCCTTTGGGTAGATACTCAGTAATGGGATGGCTGGGTCATATGGTACTTCTAGTTCTAGATCCTTGAGGAATCACCATACTGTTTTCCATAATGGTTAAACTAGTTTACAATCCCACCAACAGTGTAAAAGTGTTCCTATTTCTCCACATCCTCTCCAGCACCTGTTGTTTCCTGACTTTTTAATGATTGCCATTCTAACTGGTGTGAGATGGAATCTCATTGTGGTTTTGATTTGCATTTCTCTGATGGCCAATGATGACGAGCATTTTTTCACGTGTCTGTACGCATGTCTTCTTTTGAGAAATGTCTGTTCATATCCTTTGCCCACTTTTTGATAGGGTTGTTTTTTTTTTGTAAATTTGTTTGAGTTCTTTGTACGTTCTAGATATTAGCCCTTTGTCAGATGAGTAGATTGCAAAAATTTTCTCCCATTCTGTAGGTTGCCTGTTCACTCTGATGGTAGTTTCTTTTGCTGTGCAGAAGCTCTTTAGTTTAATTAGATCCCATTTGTCAATTTCGGCTTTTGTTGCCGTTGCTTTTGTTGTTTTAGACATGAAGTCCTTGCCCATGCTTATGCCCTGAATGGTATTACCTAGGTTTTCTTCTAGAGTTTTTATGGTATTAGGTCTAACATTTAAGTCTCTAATCCATCTTGAATTAATTTTCATATTAGGAGTAAGGAAAGGATCCAGTTTCAGCTTTCTACTTATGGCTAGCCAATTTTCCCAGCACCATTTATTAAATAGGGAATCCTTTCCCCATTTCTTGTTAGGTTTGTCAGGTTTGTCAAAGATCAGATGGCTGTAGATGTGTGGTATTATTTCTGAGGACTCTGTTCTGTTCCATTGGTCTATATCTCTGTTTTGGTATGAGTACCATGCTGTTTTGGTTACTGTGGCCTTGTAGTATAGTTTGAAGTCAAGTAGCATGATGCCTCCAGCTTTGTTCTTTTGACTTAGGATTGTCTTGGCAATGTGGGCTCTTTTTTGGTTCCATATGAACTTTAAAGCAGTCTTTTCCAATTCTGTGAAGAAACTCATTGGTAGCTTGCTGGGGATGGCATTGAATCTATAAATTACCTTGGGCAGTATGGCCATTTTCACAATATTGATTCTTCCTATCCATGAGCATGGTATGTTCTTCCATTTGTTTGTGTCCTCTTTGATTTCACTGAGCAGTGGTTTGTAGTTCTCCTTGAAGAGGTCCTTTCCATCCCTTGTAAGTTGAATTCCTAGGTATTTTATTCTCTTTGAAACAATTATGAATGTAAGTTCATTCATGATTTGGCTCTCTGTTTGTCTGTTACTGGTGTATAAGAATGCTTGTGATTTTTGCACATTAATTTTATTGATAAGGGGGAATTCTTATAGTGAAAGAAAAAGCTATCACCCCATTTCACCATGAATTCTGCTGATACCATTATCAAGCCAAAATGGGATATGAAGCAAGAGATACACCATTGCAGGTTGCATGCTAGGAAATGCATCATCAATCATTTCAGGTGTGTTCTGTCTCCTCCTCTAAATTATATGGTGTGTAGGGGTAGTAGTCATCTCTGCCATTTTTTTTTGAGACAGGATCTTGTTGTGTTCCCCTGGCTGGAGTGCAGTGGTGTGATGATGGCTCACCACAGCCTCAACTTCCCAGGTTCAAGTGATCCTCATACTTCAGCCTCCTGAGTAGGTGGGGAACCACAGGCTTGTATCACCACACACAGCTAGTTTGTTTCTTTTTTTAAATTTTTTGTAGAAGTGGGGTCTTGCCATGTTGCCCCAGGCTGGTCTCAAACTCCTAGGCTCTAGCAGCCTTCCTGCCATGGCCTCCTGAAGCGCTGGGATTATAGGTGTGAGCCACCACACCTGGCCTCTGCCATTTCCTTTGTCTCTTCACAAACATTCAGCACAAGGATGTCCTTCATCAAATTATTAAGACTAAGGGTCAAGACAATTGCTAGAAATTAGCCTGAACTTAACCCAAGTTTGTCTTCTGCCTTATGCAGCACTACCATGTATCTTATTCATCACCCCTCATCAGCCTACCTCCTCACCTGCACCCCATTTAGTGTTTCCACAATGGCTGATGGAAGCCTAATGCAACCAGTATCCCAGTAGGAAGTCATTAACTACCATCTTCCCTTTACAACTACTAAGAGAGAGCATACCAAAATAATGGTACACTCCCTGCCACCTCCATTCTATCCAGCACTCAACAGTGAGGATTCTGACACGGTACAGAAAACAAACTCTCACAGTGTTGCCATTGGAAAGTTAGAGCCCTTCAAATCGTATTCCTACATAATCACCTGTTACTTCTTGGCAGGCCCGCCTTTTCTTGACTTCAATTTAGTTATTTGGGCCCTAACTAAAGTGAGCTTCCAAGACTGTTGTTTTGGCCTGAAATCCATTGGGTGGTTTAATTGTTTATAAGGGTGCTAAACACCATATTAAACAGTGTTGAATGATATCTCCCTTATTTGAATAACATGAGTTATCAATGGTTTCATCAGGTGAATGGCACGGATCACTCTGCAGACTGTGCAGCCTAATGCATAGGAAGGTTCTGAAAGAAATAGTCCTGAGATGGCTTTTGATTTTATTTAAGATTATGGTGGGCCAGGCATGGGGCCTCACCCCTGTAATCCCAGCACTTTGGGAGGCTGAGGCGGGTGGATCACAAGGTCAGGAGTTCAAGACCAGCCTGGCCAACATGGAGAAATCCCCTGTCTACTAAAAATACAAAAATTAGCTGGGCATGGTGGTGTGTGCCTGTAATCCCAGCTACTTGGGAGGCCAAGGAAGGAGAATTGCTTGAACCAGGACCTGGGAGGCAGAGGTAGCAGTGAGCCGAGATCACACCACTGCACTCAGCCTAGGCAACAGAGCGAGACTTTGTCTCAAAAAAAAAAAAAAAGGTATTGCATTGAAAGTCAAACTCTCTCCTTTTTCTAATAAGAGTAGAGAAATTTTAGGCCTCTTCATTTGGAGTCAGGAGGATCCCAGACATATTAGACCAAAATCTAAGATTCAATGAGCTTAAAGTTAAATATGTCTGCATTAAGGAAATGGATGTCTAACTCCAAGTGATTTCCTTATTTTTTGAAATCCCCTCTGAATTGGGAATGGGCATTCTTATGGGGCAAAGAAAATCCTATGAAATCTTTTTTGAGACAACTATATCAGTTGATAGCTAAGCAGATGTCCCTCAAATAAGCATTTAAAATCATGGAAATATCCTGAAGGTCCAGGGGAGATGATGAGATGTGCTATTTATCATTGCTTTTTATAAAGGATGTATAACTTACTTGGAAGTTACCAGTCTGTGTGGGATATGTGAGACCTGAGGAATGGTTCTTCCAATGGCAGTGAACTTCCATTGATCATGGACTTCCTGAATAACCAGCTGTCTCAAGCCTGCTTCCTCTCAGATCTTTCTCCAGGACGCTATCCCAGAATTCCAGTCATGAAGTCACCATGTTGGGATGTCACCTGCTACAAGTTTTTGAGCCACCAGATCATTGAGCACCTGCCAGTTGCTAAACTATGAATAGCATAGTGCATTTCACTCCCTGCTGTCCCTAGAAGCAGACACAATGCCTTTCCAAGGGCCTGCTGCAAGAACCCCTCTCTTCTCAGTGAATATGCCTAGTTTCCAAATCCTGATCCCTCCTAGTCTGACCATATCTGCTATCTCTTGAGCCCAATCAATCAAACTCTGTGTGCCTGTGGATATATGTGCATGTGCACACATATGTTCATGTGTGGATGCATGTAAACTCAGAGGATGATATAGCAGAAAATACCTTAACTAATTAGTCTGTATTTTTTAGATCTTCTTTGTCTTGTCCTAGGGATCCTATAGATCCCCTTTAAGGGCAGAGTAGCTTTAGGAGGAGAACATGAAGAAACTCAGAAGATTTCAGGGGCCCCAAAGCCCCACAACAATTCAGCTTTCTGACCATCAGTTTTACATGTTGATTTTACAGAAAGAATGATTTGGAAGAAAGGGTGCTCTCACTTTAAACAACAAAAAGAAAACAACAGTGGTTGAAAACCAGAGATTCTAGTCCAACTCCTTTGTTTTACAAGTAACTCATGAAGAGATGAAGATTGTCCCACAGTCACATAGCTATTTAGCTAGAGTTGGAACTAGAACTGAGGTTGATTGATTCCCCAAGTGTGCATTTTCTATTCATCACACAGCAAGAAGAAAGGGGAAAAAATTACTGGTGTGCTTGTTGCATGCGTTAATGATTGGGATATGTCCCGATGACAACCTAGGGTTTAAATGACAAGTGAGAATGTGGGAGTGGAATTATTCCATCCTATAATGAATCCTAAGAAATCTCAAGCAAATGAAAGAGTGAAAAAAGGACTGAAATCTTGGGCCAAAGGAAATTCCTTCCGAATGTGTTTGGTAACCTTCAGTCTACATTTTCACAGAGTAAAGAGGTAGCATGAATCCTAAATGGCCCTGGTAAAAAGCTTCCGATCAGAAACATTAAGATGGCAAAGCACCTTATAAGTCAGCAGATTTCAGAGCTTCTTGCATATTTGATATTTGTTAAAAAGTGTTCACAGAGTTGTGGCAAGGCTTCTGAACAGAATGCAAACTGCATCTGGTCAAGAAAACTCTAGTGAAGGAAGCTGCTAAACCCAATTGGGATGGTCTTACTGATCAGAATCTTTTGTACATGCAAATATACATGGACCTACAGAATCAGGCTGAAACGGATTCTCCTAAGCTTTAAATCTGTATTTTGTTTGCAGTATGAATGAGTAGGAGCACTACTCAATCATGAATGTGGATTAGAATCACCTGGGGGGGCCTTAAAAATACTGCTGCCCAGGCTCAACTGAAAAGAATTAGGAATTTCTGCAGGTGAGAGTTGGACATCAGTATTTTTTTAATGTTCCAAATGATTTTAATATATGACCAATGTCAAGAACCACTGAGTCAGAGGGTTCTCAAAAGAACCCAAAAGATGAAGAAGGAAGAATGAGAGGGAAAGGAAGATTACTGGGTCCCGATCAGCTAAAGTGATGCGCTGTCCAAGCAAATGTCAGTGGTGAGTGACCCACATCACCGACAGAACCATGCTACAAGCATGTGGCTGCCATGCTCCAACCCTCAAAGCCTCACTACTCCAGTGGGTCTTGCTCTTGATGTAAAACAGCCCCTGGAATTCTGCCTGAAAGGCAACCACCCAGCTCTCACTCATGACCCTTGCTTTCACTTCTAGGACTGGCTACTTTTACCCCCATCTATCAGGAAGACTTGAATCTCTCACTGGAAAGACACCTATCTTTCCCCACCAAGAGTATAACAGAGAATGTTCTCCTACGTCATTGTTTTTTATGAGTCCCCAGTGGAATCCCTCTTGCTTCTTTTCACAGTCTCTGTCTCCAGGTAAGAGAAAGGAGACTCTTCTGGTAATGGATATTTCTTCTCAACTGAATACTTCGTTGTTGTTGTGGTTTTTTTTGTTTTTTTGTTTTTTTTTTTAAGAGACAGGGTCTCATTTTGTTGCCCGGGCTGGAGTGCAGTCACAACTCACTGCAGCCTCTACGTTCCGGGCTCAAACAATCCTCCCACTCAGCCTCCTAAATAGCTGGGACCTACAGACACACCCCACCATGCCTAAGTTATTTACTTTTTGTAGAGACAGGGTCTCACTATGTTGCCCAGCTGTTCTCAAGCCCTGGCCTCAACGGATCCTCCCACCTTGGCCTCCCAAAGTGCTGGGATTGCAGGCATGGGAGCCACCAAGCCCAACCTGAATCCCTTTATAACACTTGAATTTCCAATAGCCAAAAGAAACTGCAAAGACCTCTGCTAGCTCTGGTGAAAGCTAAAATGCTGCAGTCCCATTCCCCTTTAGGGGATGCTGCTCATCACCTGCTGACAATGTCTAAATCGCCCACCCTTTCAGCAAGTAAGCATTCCCCTCACCTGCTTAACTCCTACATAGAGCCCAGCACATTACAAAACTATGGAACAAAGTATTTTTTTGTGTGTCCTGGCAGCCTGACTTGGTTGAGAGTGCAACTGCTCAGCCTCCTGGACTGCTTGTGTTCCACAACCCTGACAGCTGCGAATCTGCCCCTGGGAGGGAGGCCAACGTTCTGAGGGAGGGAAACTGGAAGTGGATTTATCCTCCTATGAATATCATCACACCCTCAATACCTGCATGTTTTTGTTGTTGTTGTTGTTGTTTGTTCTGTTTTGTTTTTCATTAGCAGGAGCTAACAGAAGGTATATTCTGTGGTGTGTCAGGGAGCGGGGTCGGGGTGGTAAGGAGCTCCTCTGAGGCAGGTGGGACAATGAGATGATAATAATTCCAGGAGTCAGAAATTATGAAGTCTGCTCCCAGCTTCAGCAGTCATGTGTGTGGGACCAAGGTAAAGTGTCCCTTTCTGCATTTCCAAAGCAAAATAGTCTCTAAGGAAAGCACAGTGGGGATGACGTGGCCTTGCCATGCCTGTAGCTGGTGAAATCTCGATAGAAAAACAACTGAGGCACAGAAGAAATTATTTGAGGAGTCAGAAGGCAATATAAACAAAAGTTAAAAGTACTATCTTCAGTGCTTTAAGAAATGAACAAAGGGATAATTATATTAAGGGAATGGTGTATGAAATTATTTTCCATAAGAACTGAGGCTACTGAATTTCAGGAAGAAACACAATTCTTAATATTTGGATCAGGCATTGCACATGTAAGAATTGAATGTTCCCATTTCCTGAACATGCAGAGCCTTTGTTCTCCATATGCTACCTCTATGCTCCCTGCACGGGCTTCTCATCAGAATTACACAGAACACCCAAATCTTGGAGAACTGGGATGATTTTGCATCTAACAACTTGGCTTCCAATTTGGATCCCCTAGGAAATGAAATTCCAAGGGGAGATTTAGTCTAAATGAAGCCCCCACAGGAAAAAGCTTGCAGGGATGCCAGCTCTAGCTTTTCCAAGCTCCCGCAGTAATGCTGAGAACAACAGGCAACCAACCATCAAGAAGAGACAAAGAGCCAAATGTGTTTCGCAGATCTAACCACACTGTGAGCCTGTGGGTGAATGTCTAAAGATGTCCCTGACAGCACAGGCTGCTCCATCATGGACCCAAGGAAGCCCCATCACTTGAGATCTAAAACTGGCCAAACAGTAGGCTGACACATCTCCTTAGTGGCCGCATTGTTCAGACAGGGAAGCCCACAGTGTGTCCTCATTCTGAAGGTCTTTTCCTTTGCGGGTATCTAAGGATCCGCAGGCTGGGAGCTTCCTGGGATGAACAGAAGGACTGGGTCTGTGCATGTTCACACATCTCATTTCATTCACTCACACTTCAAAAGGCTTCAGCTTATGTTAAAATTTTAGCTCTTTCTTATTCTCAAATCTGTTTTTGAAGCTGCCACCAGTATGCCTGAGTTCCAGGTATAATATATAGCTCTTCACTGCCTCCCACTTCCAAGCCTTGCTACCAAGTATGCCACTCACATTTTCCCCTTTCAACACAAACCTGATGCTTTTCATGCTTTCCTCTGCAAATGATGGATGGTAGCTGAGCTAAATATGGAGACAGGGGTTACAGACACATTTTGTTCCTGTTAAATGTTCTACTTCTTGTGTTATTGCTTTCTTTGCTTCACATTAACTCACTTCCTTCCTGGTTTCTAAAATGTAGGTGCCTATGATTGGAACCTTGGAGGCTGAGAGAGAGACTTCATATTCTAGATCTATCTTTAGGACTAAACAGTGCCTCCATTTACCTGTAATTTCCCATTAGAAGGGAGTAAATCACCTGTCACTTTTGTGGTCTGAGACAAACAAGCTGCTTGAAATTTGGGACATCTGTTGTTTTGTGTTCGACCAATGAAATGAAGAGTAATTATGAAAGTGGCATTTCCGGAAGATTACTGTTCCAAGTTTTCCCACAACTTTTAACAAGCTAAACTTGGGGTCTTGTGAAAATTCATGAATACTGACAAAAAAGTAGAGGGCTCAGACTTTGGAGATGAACACAACCAACTTAGTCTCCTGTTTCTACCTCTTCCAAGCTTGTGACCTTGGGCAAGCTGTTTATACTTTGCTATAGCTGGCATGTTGTCGTCCTAACCTCCTGTGGAAATTTGACCCCCAGTGTTGGAGGTGAGACCTAATGGGAGGTGTTTGGGTCATGGGGGCAGATCCCTCATGAATGGATTAATGCCTTCCCTGAGGCGGGGTGAGTGAATTTTCACTATTAATTCCCAGGAGAGCTGGTTGTTAAAAAGAGCGTGGTGCCCTCCACTCCTGCTTCCTCTCTCATTTTGCAATGACTTCACACCTGGGCTCCCCTTAGCCTTACAACGTGAGTGGAAGCAGCCTGAAGCCCTCACCAGAAGCAGATGTTGGAGCCATGCTTCTTGCATGGCCTGCATAATCGGGAGCTAGATAAACCTCTTTTCTTTATAAATTACCCAGCCTCAGTTACTCCTTTTTAGCAGCACCAAGTCACAGTTGGAGATCCTCAGTTTCCCAGTCAAGGTGCCCATGTTGTAATTAGGTGTCATATCCTTTTAGTCTCCTTTAATAGAGAACAGTTCCCATGTATTTTTTAAAATTTTGTTTATTGTTGTCTCTCTTGATGTTGACATTCAGAACAGTTATTTTGGAGACAATCTCACATTTTGAATTTGTCCTATTTTTTCCTCATGATTATATTCAGGTTTTCAAAGTGGCAAGAATGCTACGAAGTTGATGTATGTCTCATTGCATCTCATCAAGTGGTACATAATGCCAATTTGTCCCCTCATGAGTGATACCAGGTTTGGTTACTTGTTTAAGGTGGTTTCTGCCAGATTTCTCCCTTCAAAAGGAACTTATTTTCTTTGTAATTAATAAATAATATTCTGTGGGGTAAAATTTTGAAACTTAATGAATATTCAGTTCCTCAAAACCCTTTCAACCAATAGCTTTGGAATCTCTTAGTTATTCTTGTATAAATCATTCATTTATCATTTATCCGTTGAGGTTTACAAAATGTTGATTTTTTTTTTTTTTTTTTTTTTTTTTTGAGATGGAGTCTCACTCTGTAGCCCAGGCTGGAGTGCAGTGGCACAATCTCGGCTCACTGTAACCACTGTAACCTCCGCCTCCGGGTTCAAGCAATTCTCCTGCCTCAGCCTCCCGAGTAGCTGAGATTATGGGCATGCGCCACCATGCCCAGATAATTTTTGTAGTTTTAGTAGAGACAGGGTTTCACCATGTTGGCCAGGCTGATCTCGAATTACTGACCTTGTGATCTGCCCACCTCGCCCTCCCAAAATGCAGGGATTATAGGAGTAAGCCACCATGCCTGGCCACAAAATGATGATTTTTAAAGTCTATCATTTTTTGTTTCTTCTACACATATTAATTGACTTTACTTGGTTTTTAAAAACGCCAACAAAATAAAACTTTTCCTTTCTTTCTCTCTCTCTTTCCTGGTGATTTTTTTTAAATCGATGTGCCATTGCCATGATTATTTTTATTGATGTTCAAATTGCTATAAATGTGGTCGAAGGGGCTTCTGTGAAATTTCAGCTTTGTTTTGTTTTGTTTTGAGTGACTGACTTAGGATTTACAATATACATAGCTATCTTATCCCATTCTACTTTCAAATAGCATTATTCTTATTTACAAATTGTTCATGAACATTATAATAGCATGTATCCATATATCCCCCCAGCCCTATGTGCTATTGTTGTCGTGTAATTTTACTTCTATGTACTTTTATAAATACAATAATACTTATTTTTGCTTTAAACTCAACTATTTTTAAAGAAATTAAAATGAGAAAATTTTTCTTATATTTACTCATATTTTTCATTTTCTAGTATACTTCATTACTTTGTGTGGATCCAAATGTCTACCTGGTATTTTGCATTTACTTGAAGAACTTTAACATTGTTCTGATACAGATCTGCTGGTAGTAAATTCTCTCTCTCTCTCTCTCTCTTTTTTTTTTTTTTTTTCCATACAGGGTCTCACTCTGTTTCCCAGGCTGGATTGTGATGTGATCTCAGCTCACTGCAGCCTTGACCTCCTGAGCTCAAGCAATCCTTCCACCTCAGCCTCCTAAGTAGCTGGGACTACAGGCACACACTACTATGCCCTGCTAATTTTTGTAGAGATAAGGTTTCTCCACGTTTCACAGACTGACCTCGAACTCCTGAGCTCAATCCTGCCTTGGTCTCCCAAAGTGCTGGGATTATAGGTGTGTGTAACCACAACTGGCCTGGGTTTTCATTTTTAAAAGCAATTTTGTTATGCTTCATTCTTAGAAGACATTTTTGCTGGTAATAGAATTTTAGATGCATATTTTTTCTTTTTTTCTTTTTTTTATTGAAAAAAGGTAAGTTTATTTACACATTTTTCCAGCAAATCATGAACTTCTGAAAGGCATTTTCCTATATCACTTGTTGTTTTTTTTACATATTCTGAGTATCAAGATATGCATAATAATATAAAATTGGAAACATGGCATTTATTAAAGAAAAAAACATTAAAATCTCTTAAGTTAAATCATAAATTCTCATTTTATCAATTTTAATAATGTTAAAATGTAAATTTTGATTGAGATACAAGCTGTGTTAAATATGGCATTCCAAAGTCAGGTGCTGGACCAAGATTGCAATTTTCAAAAGAAGTATCTAAAAACCATGTAATTCTTTTTTTTTTTTTTAATTATACTTTAAGTTCTAGGGTACATGTGGATAACGTGCAGGTTTGTTACATATGTATACCTGTGCCATGTTGGCGTGCTGCACCCATCAACTCGTCAGCACCCATCAACTCGTCATTTACATCAGGTATAACTCCCAATGCAATCCCTCCCGCCTCCCCCATCCCCTTGATAGGCCCCGGTGCCTGATGATATTTTTTCTTTCAGTACTTACAAAATGTCACTGTCTTTGGCTTGCACAGTTTCTCACAATAAGTCCACTGCCATTTTTACATTTGTTTTTCTGTTAATAATATGTTCTACTTTTTAGTTGCTTTAAACATCTTTTTTCTTTAGTATTAGTTTCAATACTGGGAATATACTCTGCTTTGGTGTGGCATTATTTAGATTTATTTTGTTTGGGTTCTTTAAACTTCTCATATCTGTGGGCTTATAGGCAAATTTGTTTGTTTGAATCAAATTTGGAAGATTTTTCTGTCATTATTTCCTCACATTTTTTTCTAGCTTCTTCCTTCCCTCTTGTAATAGAAGTAATTGCATGTATATTATATTGCTTGCTGCTGTCAAATAGCTCATGGAACTTTACTGTTATTTTTATATTTGTTTTGTTGGGTTTTGCTGTTGCTGTTGTCCTTAGTTTTCTTCTTTTCCCTCTTCTCCTGCTCCTCTTCTCTTCTGTTGTCGTCTTCTCCTTCTTTAGTAATTTTTTCTCTGTGATTCATGGGTTAGTTTCTACTTCTATGTCTTCATACAACCTTTGAGTCTAATCTGCTGTTTTATAGCATCTAATGCACTTTTTATTCCAGATATTGTATTTTTCATCTTTAATATTTCTGTTTGGGTCTTTTTGTATCTCCCATTTCTCTCCTTATTATATTCATGTTTTCCTTTACCTTCTGGTGCATACCAAGTATATTTATAATAGTGTTTTTAATGTCTTTGTCTGCCAATTATATCATCTCAGTCATCTTGGGGTGAATTTCTATTGACTGATTTTTCTCCCAGACATGAGCTATATTGTAGTACTTCTTTGCATGACTAGCTATTTTTGGTTTAATGTTGGACACTGTGGTTTGAACTTTTCAGTGCTGTATTTTGTTGTATTTCTTTGAATATTATTGGTACTTGTTCTTCCTTGCAGTTAAGTTACCTGGAATCAGTTGTTTTCACATTACTTGGAAAACACTTTACTGGGGTGGGTTAAGAACAGTATTTAGTATAGGGATAATTTATCCCCACTGCCAAAATAATATCCTTTTGAGAACTATACCCAACATCCCATGTGTTATGAGATCTTCCCACTTTGGCTGGTGGAAACATGAACTATTCCCTGCCCTCTGTGAGTTTTAGGAATTCTTCAGCCTACTGCTTTCCGGTAATTCTTTCCTTGGTCTTGGACATTTTCTTCTCTAGTATGCACAGAGCAGCACTCTGCTAAATCCTGGAGACAACCCTCTGCAAATCTCTAGGGCTTTCTCTGTGCAACTCCCTTCTCTCTAGTAAACAACCCTACAAACTCTGGCTGCCTTGGCCTCCCCAATTTCTAATCCATTTATTATCAACTTAATGAGATTCCCAGGCTCTGTGGGTTCCCCATCCCCTGTACTGCAGCCTGGAAACTTCCTTAAATCAGTAATCTGGGTCAATTATAGGGCTAACTTCATTTGTTTCCTTTTCTCTGTAATGACATGTTGTAACACATGAGACAGTCTTTCGATGTCTATTGTCCAAAGTCTAACATTATTGTATCATACTTTCTGCTCAGTGTTCTAGTTGCTTAAGGCAGGGGGGTCAGTCAGGTGCCTGTTACTCTATCATTGATGAAAGCAAAAGTTCTCCTATGTCTTTTGACAAGTCCCCATCAGTGTTTGATTACCTTTTTGCTTTCTGACACAACTGGATATTCTAGGTTCAAATTATTATTTTGCTAGTCCCATACCCAGAATCAGCCATTTCTCCAAGGGGCTCTTGTTCCTTTAGTGGGAAATAGTATTTGGAAGACAAGATATGGGTACTAGATTTGCTCATTTACACTGCGGCACCATTTAATCTGTGTGGTTTTATTGGATAGATTTAGTAAATATAATTTCTGGAATCATTGCTCTATACTGATATCTTGAATTACAATTTAACAGCATTCTCTTCAGCTTCCTCAGACCGTATTTATATCTCTCTTTTACTACAACAAGAACCATGGTTCTCAAAACCTCACTATATTTATTTATTTACTAAGTACATATGATATAATTTCAGAATTATAACATCAATACCATTACCACAACAAACCTACTAGGTAAAGTTTAGGATTATTTTCCAGTTATTATTGTCTTCAATATATTTCCCACAAAGTATGAATAGTCAGAGTACTATGTTCAAGGGTTATTTGGATTTTTTTCTATGTGATTTTGTTATAAATTTGATAATACAGTGAAGTTTATTTCTTGTTTTTATTTAATCTTAGAGCTTGCTTTTATCTCACCATTTTAGTTCAATTTTGTTTTTTGAAAATGAATAACCTTTACTTGATACAAAAATCAAAGCCATCAGAGAACCTCTCTCCTATCCCAAACTCCTCTCCTGCATGCTATGCACCTGTAGAGCAAACCATTGACATTACTCATTTATTTCTCTGCAGAGTAAACCATCTACATTAGATTTACACACCTGTAAATGAAAATATATTTTCTCTGCGTGTTCTTTTAAATGAGTAAATTTTCATTTACAGGTGTGTGTTTATGTATTTGTATTCTTATTCCTTTTTTTCCATACACAAAATATAACACATTATATATGCTACTTTTGTTTTTGTCCTGTTTTTTGCACATAACAGTGGAAATGTGCGTATAAGATGTCTCTTACGCATCCAATTATAGATATCAAATAGGTAAACTGAGCATAGAAATATGGAGTTCAAGGGAAGGATGAGAGCCTTGAGATTTCTTCCTGACAAGTTTCTCTACCAATTATTGAATAAGATTTCCTTATATTTTTACCCTACCAATTATCAAAGCCTGCTTCACTTTGGTTTTGTTCAAGTCAACTCCTCTTGAAATTTTTTGCACACTACTTGAAAATAATAACCACAACTCTCTAAAGCACATTTTGAAAAGACAGACTTCTCTTTATCCTGATGAGTTAGAATTCCATTATCCTCAATTCAATTGACCCCATTTTTCAAAACTCAATTCTCTTTATGTATGACCTTTGAGAACTTTCCGAGTTAACCACAGCTTGCT
Source organism: Theropithecus gelada (assembly GCF_003255815.1). Taxonomy (NCBI): domain Eukaryota; kingdom Metazoa; phylum Chordata; class Mammalia; order Primates; family Cercopithecidae; genus Theropithecus; species Theropithecus gelada. Next base: position 167,545,038 of record NC_037671.1, read on the forward strand.
TAATTTGAGGAGGCCTATAAATGAAATTGTCTCAATTCAGTTTCAACTTCCTTATTTCTTCTAAACTTTTCTCTAAAGATCTGGAACATTTTGAATTCTATATTTGCTCCACAAGCAGATTTCCACAAGAGCCAACCTGAAATTGTAGGAAAAGGAGGGTTTCTGTTGTTTGGTCAAATGAAATGATTCCAGTGTAAAACAAACATAAAAAGCAAACAAACAATAACTGTATTTACTGAAAAACTGATATTTAAAACCTGTTACTCGCATTACATAAGAAGAGTAACTGATGTTAGTATATTGCACTGTCTTAGAGCAATTCATTGTCACGGCCTTTTTATTCTTTCAACAGTGTACTACTACTAAGTAGAAAACCTGGACTAGGGCAGAACAACTGCACATCTGAATAAATCAGAGCTCTTGCCTTCAAAGGGCTTTCTTTCTATTAAGGAGACAATTGTATTCACAGATATTGTTAATCTAAGAGGTATTTTATATTATCATGAAAAGAGTCTTAAATAAGAGGCAATGAGAGTTTAGTGACAGGTGCATTAATTCTGATGGAGGGATTTGATAAAATTCATACAGGACATAAGACTGAATCTGACCCTTTGAAGGCTGAGCAGGACTTTGACAGCAACGAGTGACAATTGGTTTTTACCAGAGATAAAGAGGTCCATTGGAGTCCGTTGTAACACATGAGACAGCAAATGATAGAAACTTTAACTGAACCAATTGCAGTGGGAGTGAAGAGGACAGGAAAGTCAAATGTCCAGAAATAGGAGGATTTAGTCAAATGTCATTCACTGTCCCATATTGCACATTTTTTTTTTCTTGAGACAGAGTTTCACTCTTGTTGCCCAGGCTGGAGTGCAATGGTGCAATCTCAGCTCACTGCAACCTCCGCCTCCCAGGACCAAGCGATTCTCCTGCCTCAACCTCCCTATTAGCTGGGATTACAGGCACCCATCACCACGCCCAGCTAATTTTTTGTATTTTTAGTAGAGACGGGGTTTCACTATGTTGGCCAGGCTGGTCTTGAACTCCTGACCTCATGCAATCCACCCACCTCAGCCTCCCAAAATACTAGGATTACAGGCGTGAGCCACAGTATCTGGCTGCACATTTTTTAAAAAAATAACCTGGCCGGGCGCGGTGGCTCAAGCCTGTAATCCCAGCACTTTGGGAGGCCGAGACGGGCGGATCACAAGGTCAGGAGATCGAGACCATCCTGGTTAACACGGTGAAACCCCGTCTCTACTAAAAAAATACAAAAAACTAGCCGGGCGAGGTGGCAGGCGCCTGTAGTCCCAGCTACTCGGGAGGCTGAGCCAGGAGAATGGTGTAAACCCGGGAGGCGGAGCTTGCAGTGAGCTGAGATCTGGCCACTGCACTCCAGCCTGGGCGACAGAGCTAGACTCCGTCTCAAAAAAAAAAAAATAAAAAAATAAAAATAAAAAATAACCTAAACCTTGGAGATGCTGAGAAAATAAAGTGAGTTTTTGGGGGATTTATTCTACCTTTCTTACAGAGTTTTCATGAATATCAACAAAAGTGAATGTGAAAAATAGTTTGTTTATTGTGTGGTGTTCCTGCTATTTCTATTAACAAAAGGAACAATAATAATATAGTTATTTAAAGGTGTTATTTTTTCCTTTGTGAAAACCTGGAAGTAACATTGAAACCAAAGGCTGTAGTGAGATTCGCTGTAGAAAATAATTCTACCGCCGGTTTCAGAGTAAACTGTAGCTCCTGGGACTGAATACATCAGGTTCTACGATTGTACAAAAAGGGCCTCTAAACTCATATTTTAGTAGGAGAACTAGTTTTGTTTCCCAATGAGAAAAGAAACCATTGCAACACAGAGCTCATTTTTCCCAGGGTTACAGAATGGGTTATGTTAATCCTGGGTTTTCAGGAATCTTTATTTTCCTCCTCTTCCTCAAAAAGACGTGTGAAAATAAGTCACGGCCCACAGTCCAATTCTATGACCAGTCCAGTCTCATCTCTTCCACCCTGCACAGGCTGCACGACCTCAGAGGGACACATTCAGGCATACATTTACCAAATAACATATTGTCATCACCAGTATTATCCACAAAGCATTTTGATAAACACCTGGTTTTACATGACTGCCCTTGTCAGTGCCTGCTGGTATAGATAACCACAGACATAGACCTTACTAATACAGCTCAATGGCTCAGTGCAATATAGGTTTCTGATAAGCAGGGAAAGCAATAATACCTAATATTTATCAAGTGCATATTACTTATCCAGACTCTCTTATAGCAGAGTCTCATTTTGTCTTATTTAATTTCAGCATTAAATCACCATTTGGGTAAAGTCTTATTCTTAACCTTATTTTACTGACGAGAAAACTGAAGCAAACAGTGATTAAATTTCTCATCCAGGCTGGGTGCAGTGGCTCACGCCTGTAATCCCAGCACTTTGGGAGGCCAAGGTGGGTGGATCACCTGAGTTCAGGAGTTTGAGACCAGCCTGGCCAACATGATGAAACTCCATCTCTACTAAAAATACCAAAAATAAGCCGGGCATAGTGGCAGGCGCCTGTAATTCCAGCTACTCAGGAGGCTGAGACAGAAGAATCACTTGAACCTGGGAGGTGGAGTTTGCAGTCAGCCGAGATCACACCATTGCACTCCAAGCTGGGGAACAAGAGGGAAACTCCATCTCAAAAAAAAAAAAAAAAAGTATCTCATCCAAGTTACAGTACTGTGTGGTGGGGCCAGGGATTTTAACCCCGGTAGTTTAGCTTCAGAGTTTATACTTTTAACCACTGAAGTTTGTTGCTGCCAACAATGTATTTCACGAATTAAGAATAAGAAGGACTTATAGTTGGTTGGAATCTAAGAAAAGAAACAGAGAATTCCATGTCTGGACATGGGTTAAAGAGATTATGGCAACCTCTCAAAGGAGAGAGGAGAGAGCAAAAAAGCCAGGCTTGGGTTTGAATGAAAGCTTTGCCATTTACTAAGATTGTGACTTTCGGGGGATACTTAGCCTCTGCATAGCTCTGTTTCTTTATCTATAAAACGAGGATAAATGTAGCACATATAGCAAACAGTGAGGTTTATAAAACTAACACAAGTGAAGAGTCTATTAGTAGTAATTAGCACATAGACTATGTTTACATTATTACTATCTTTAGAGAAAGGGTCTCGCTCTATGGCCCCGACTAGATTGCAGTTCCTTGATCATAGCTCACTGCAACCTTGAAATCCTGAGGCTCAAGCTACTTACTAGCTTGGACTACAGACTCACACCACCATGCCTAGCTAATTTTTTCTCTTTTTTGTAGAGATGAGGACTCATTCTGTTGCCCAGGCTGGTCTTGAACTCGTGGGCTCAAGCAGCCCTCCTGCTTTGGCCTCCTGAAGTGCTGAGATTACAAACGTGCCACCATGCCAGGCCAAAATTATTATTATTATTATTATCATTATTTTGAGACAGGGTCTTTTGTTGTTATTCAGGCTTTTTTTGTTGTTGTTACCCTTGGCCTCCTGGGCTCAAGTGATCCTCCTGTCTCAGCCTCTCAAGTAGCTGGGACTACAGGCATGCACCCTTATGCCCGGCTAATTTTTTAATTTGTATTTTTTGTAGCAATGGGATCTCACTATGTTGCCCAGGCTGGTCTTGAACACCTGGACTCAAGCAATTCTCCCACCTCAGCCTCCCCAAGTTCTGGGATTATAGACAGAACCACCACACAAATGAGAATTTGGCTACCAGGCAGCTCCTTTGAAGAACAGCACAGTTTATCCTCATACTACAAAGTGTGGTCACAGGTACCAGAACATTCTCTCCTCAGACAGGGACATATTTGGACTGAGGAAGAATTGAGGGAGAAGGAGCAGGTGTCTGAGTAATTGAAGGCCCACCCCAGCCAAGACTCCAGCTCTCCACCATAGGCTGCTCAGTCATGACACTCAAGTGCCCTCTGAATTGGCTTCCTTCCTTTCCCAGGGTTCTGGCTTGCATGGTAGATTCTCATGGTGGATTTAGGCTCCTCCTCAGTCATTTCCTCCTGCAACAGTCACAGAGCAGTCCTGGATGCTTGCCTGTCACCGGAACACAGGGAGACGTTGCCTCGTCCCAGGCATGCCCTGCTTAGAAGAGAATCTCAGCCTCTTAGAAAATGAAAATAAAGCTGAAGGAAAGTAAGAGTATTAAGGCATCATGAGGGTTCATAACTCAGACTAGAAAAGGTCTGAACAGATCTGATTTTAACTCCTTGCTTACAAGATGAGGAAACAGAGAACAAGGAAAATGATTTGCCAAAGATCACTTAAGCAGGGTGCAGCAGAAGAGGGCATTCCTGGTGCACCAGATTCCTGGAGCAGCGATCATTGTTTTTCAATCTGTGCTCCTCAGAGCCCCAGGGCTTCTCTGATGTCCTTCTGAGGTCTCCAAGAAAAAAGGGAGCAGGAAGGCTCTCAGGCATTTCTTCAACACATACATCCCCACTTGGAGTGGTTCACATGTGGGACTTCTGACCGAGACTGGTTTTGAAGGAAGGGCTCCAGCACCAAGCGAATGTCTGAGAACCACTATCTTAGACATTGCTGCCTCACAGACACTCATCATTGAACAACTTCTAGAGAGTGAACTAGAATGTTCTCCCACTGATGGAACCTTTTATTAAGTATTACACGGGCCAGGGAGGTCAGGCAATTATACTTCAGGTCATCAGATAAATGTTCAAGTACACCCAAAGGTAAAAGCATTCAAAAACTTGAGGATGTTTCTCTGCTGTTCACATGTTTTACAAATTTTACTATTGTTCAAATTAATGGTAAATAATTTGCCTGAACAGGACAGATATTAATAGAGTAGTAAAGATAATATCTTCAACAAATATTTATCCAGTGCCTACTCTGAGTGTCTCGAGCTTTGTCTGTAGCCTGAATAAATGTCTCATTCAAATGTGCTACATTTTTCCAATGCAGCCAGATGATTTTACCACTGATAAAATCCAAATGTAAAATGTTGTTCAATTTATCAGAACCTTCGGTTATTGTAACAATTTCTCAATCAACATTTATATTTTAGTTGAAAAAGATACATTCTCATCTGCTAAAAAAAAAATTAGGGAACCCTGGTTAGACTGCAGGACAAGAATGAGCATTGAGTAATAACATTCTACTACTCCACGAACCTAGACGGGGGAAATTTTCTGAGTGTTTCTAGGTGATTTCAGGCCCTCAGCTGTATTTTGTTTTTTGTGAGACTGGTCATAACTGTCTTTCATGTGTTATCACTCAAATTCAGCCAAGTCTTCTGTGCAGAAGGCCTCAGATAATTGAGCTAGTTACATTATCTGGATATTAATTAAAATAGAAATCTTTTGAAGAGAGGTATGATATAATGTTTTTATTTCTCCCCACTATACAAGGACCCTATGACTTTATGGGATGACAAAGCCCTATACAGCAATGTTAGCACTTGCTTAGCATAGCAGGGATCATAAAAGACGAGCAAGCATAACAGAGCAGATAACCTCATCATTTGTCATAATTAAGAGGAATGTGGAGAGGAGGGTGGGCAGTTTGATAAAACTGAATGGAAACAAAGCTGCCCGCTGAGTGTTTACTTGGTGACTGGAAGAAAATCACTGGCTGGGCTAGGCTGTAGGGATGGCCTAAGGTGTCTAGGACATTGCCACACTAACACCTCAGGAATATCAGGAACGTTGGAGAAGCAGTATCTTTTGTGTGGTGCTTCGTACGGCTTGTAATCTCTAACCCACAGTCTCTGCAGGGACGATGAGGCTAGCTGGAGCTTAGGGGAACATCCTCTTGGGAGTGAGAAGGCAGTCTGGAGTGAGAGACAACACTGTGGACGGGAAAGCAGTGCCCGTTAGCAAAGGGCAATGCAAGGAGAGGACCAGAGGATGAGAAGCCAGGTCAGTGGCCTGGAGGTCATTGAACAGAAAGGAGAGTGCGAAATCTCAGATGACTCGGATGAGAACCCCTTTGTCCTGGGTCTCCCCTGCTGAAACATGGGCAGCTACAACTCTTAAAGATGTCTCATGGGCTGAGATGCCCGTGGAATGAGTCACAAATACAGTTGCTGCAGGAAAAGCTATCTCTTTCCACTGGACTTTGAATAAATACCCTGGATGTCAGGAAAACTAATACTTTCTCGCCCAAGGGCAACAGTGTTCTACTTCTGCTCTTAACCTTCTTGAAACTGTAGGAGAGTTACCTTCCCAGATGACAGGTACTTCTTTTGTCAAGTTATTTAATCCAACCCTCAGTGAGGCTCCTTCAGAATTTGTACAGTGTTATGGACTGGATTGCATCTCCCCCGTCCCCTGCAAATTCATATATTGAAGCCCTAACCTCCAATGGGATGGTATTTGAAGATGGAACCTTTGAGATATAATTACATTAGATGGAGTCATGAGAATGGGGGTCCTCATGACGGAATTAGAGCCCTTATAAAAAGAAGAAGAGAGGCCTGGTGTGGGGGCTCACACTTGTAATCTGAGCACTTTGGGAGGTTGAGATGGATAGATTGCTTGAGCCCAGGACTTTGAGACAAGCATGCACAACATGGCGAAACCCCATTCCTAACAAAAAACATTACAAAAATTCGCTGGTGGTGGTGCCAAACACCTATAATTCCAGCTACTAGGAAGGCTGAAGTGGGAAGATCAATTGAACCCAGGAGATCGAGGCTGCAATGAGCCATGATCATCTCTGCACGCCAGCCTGAGCAACACAGCAAGACCTGTCTCCAAGGAAAAAAGAAAAAAAGGAGGACGAGAAATCAAGGAGCAGGTCTCCATGTGAGAACATAGTGAGAAGGTGGCTGACTGGATACAAGCCAGTAAGAGGCCCCTCAGCACATAGTGAATCTGCCAGCACCTACATCTTAAACTTCCCAGCCTCCAGAACTGTGAGAAATAAATGTCTGTTATTTAAGTTACCCAGGCTACGATATTCTGCTATGTCAGCCCAAGCAAACTAATACATATAGTTACAGCAGTAATACATACAGGTCAGGTAACTGTTGACAATATGTTGGTGTGCACTACCTTCTCTTTATTTTTCCAGATCCACTGAAAAGTATTTTGTGAATAGATGGAGACATGTGCAGAGCTTTTGAAAGATTCCCACAGCTCTTGAAAATCGATACTCTAAGCACTATTGGGATTTGAGTGTGTGGACTCACGTTAGCTCATTTTTTAGCTAATTTTTCTGGTTCAGGGATTATATAAAAGGATCTTCAAGAACTGAGCAAAAAAGAATCGTACCAAACTGGATTAACTGGGGCTCCTCAAGTGAGGGCGAACCCAGAACACCTGCCAACCATTAAAGACTGTGACCTACCATCATTGTAACAAATTGCATAAGACCAATTTCGCAGAAGTCCAGGTAACACCTCACTTAGGACTGGGACCAGGAAATTGCTAATTACATTCCAAGAAAAAGTGGATCTGAGTTGCAAGGTATAGCTCCCTTCTTCCTGTGTCAGATCCTTATTTGTTTATTACCACCAGTGTATGACATTTTGGATATAGAGGTTCACATTTTAATCTGTTTATTAGCATTCCTTCAGAACAAATGTGAAAATCTCTTGCCTCATAAAGTTTTAAACATATCATTTCCCAGGATGGGGGTGGTGGGGGGTGGTGGGGTGGGAGAATGAGGAGAGCAGGCAGGGAGCAAAGTTGTAATGGGAAAATGAGTATGAAATCCCATTCTCACAGACTCTGCAGTTTTAAAACAATTGGCTTCAAGCTCTGCCTTGTTTCCTTTCCCTCAACTTCCTCTTCATATCAGTAAACCCCAATCAGGTTTCTCAAGTGATCGAAGGCCAACTTATCAGCATCTGCTCCATGTCAAAAGAATCTTTCTTTCGATTTGCTTGATGAGTGCATCATAAACCTTAATGTTTCAAAAGCAAAGGAGATAAACAGCCCAGCAGACCCCCTGGGGATTTGGTGATGCGCAACTCATAGCATGAAACATCTGAAATAAATCATATTCGCTGTGTTTCCTATTTATGTAATGCAGGAAGTGCTGTTTGCAAAGGCCCCTGTGCTCTCAGAGATAAGGAAGGTTTTCTGCACTGTTCAGAGTTTTTAGATAGACCATTGGAATTTTGCACAGGGTACAGAGACTGCAGTCCTAGGCAGAACGGACAGGAAGCTGTTCTTAAGGTGTCATCACCCACTGGAATTGTTTAGCAGCACCCGGGAAACTTAGATAGTTGAGATTCCTTTGTGCACCGGATAGAGGCTGTTGTCTGTATGTATAGATAAACTTATATCTAAGTACATACCTAGCCATTGCTGTGAGATTTCACTCATGGAACAATATACATAGTAGATGAAGCAGATCAAACTGTGTTTGGTAGGTCTACATAAGAAAGCAGGTTCAGATTTGACAGCCCAGTGTCTGGTTAGAGGATCAAATGCATCAGTAGATAAATTATTAATCATTTTTCTTTATGTGACTTGAAACGCATTCCCACCCTGAAGCAAGGTAGGATGTAAGCAATAAGGTAAAGCATGATGATAAGAGTTGTAATGTCTGTATTCGGGATGCTTTTATTTCAGAGGACGGTTGTGTGGGGATGTGGGAAGGTGTGGGTGTCAGGGGGTTGCAGGTTGGGGAATGGTGTGGAGTGTAAATATCTACATTATGAAAAGATGACATGAATAGTCCCAAACAAGGGACAGGTGGAAACATTAAAATGCTTCTGCTATGATGTTCAATAGAAATAAAAGCAGAAAACAAAAGTTAAACACATCATAAAGCAGGCAACGATGACTTCAGTGGAGAAATTGTGTTTCTATTAACATGGCTGGCAAAACCCAGAAATGAATGCAGTTATCTTTTTGGTGGACAGTCAGTCTTCTCCCCTCTTGTTATCACAGTTGTGGTGCACAACTCTTCTAACAGTGGACAGTGTAGTTCTTGCTTTCTTTGTAATTGCTTTGAAATGTACATCAGAGCTTTTCTGGTGTTAGGGAATTATTTAAACTGGAAGAACACCTGGAAAGCAGACTAGTTTTCTTATTTCCAGAGCTTGTTCCTATTGGGAACATCCACATATTTTCTTTGGCCACACAGCCTCCCCTTCATGATTTCTGTATCATAAACACTTGTGGTATTTTAATGTTTGACTTTAAAAATTATTTTCTTAATGATACACTCTGGGTTTGTGAGGACTTCACTGGTCATGGCAAACACGTGTTTGCTCCCAGAGCCTGTGGGATCCTACTGAAGAAAGTCATGTGTCTGTTCTTTAAAAAAATGAGATCACCTGCACTGAAAATTCTGCCTATTCAATCATAACCATTGCTTGGATTAAATTTCTAAGTGTAATAGGTGGTTTCTCTCCTTCTCTCACATGTGTCCTGTCCTTACGGTATAATCTATACCTTAAAAACAGAAGTGTGACCATTGCTCATGACTTCCACCACTGTCAGCTTAGTGCCTAGTCCAAGTTTCCATCATGTCTTCCCTGAAGAGCTGCAATGGCGCCTGATTGGACTCCCAGCTTTCAAGTTTGCACATCCTGGAGAACATTATCTACAAGGTAGCCAGAAAAATCTTTTAATATCCTGTTATTACTTTGTGGAAGGCAAGAAAGATTCTTGAAATGATGGATTGGAGTTGGAGGTATTGATATAGATTCATGATTTCTAAAATGTGTGTGTGTTTGTGTACGTTTGTATCTCATGCATGTAAAATGTGGACACATGCACATTTCCTGGCTCTATCTGCTGAAAGAACCTAGAAGACATGCACAGTGACAATGTGACCACACCTAGCACCCAGATCTTGACTTCTGACACCATTCTCTACTAAAAAGAATTAGGGCTTCTCAAAAAAATGATTGTTTCCAGGTCTGAGATACAGAAAATACAACAAGATACAGAAAAATCTCTTTACCTGAAAAAGTAAATAAATATCTCCCCATCAAAAATGATAGGGACTTGTCAGAGGGACACAGGGAACAGCTCGAAGGAGCCCCCACAAGAAAATTTGATAAATTAAATAACTATGGGCAGTAATTACTAATAAATCATTAAAACACAGGAATCCACAAGTCCATACCAATAATAAATAATAAAGTAAAAAATGATGAGGTTTAGCTGGACACGGTGGCTCACGCTTGTAATCTCAGCATTTACGGAGGCCGAGGTGAGCAAATCACCTGAGGTCAGGAGGTCAAGGCCAGCCTGGCCACCATGGCAAAACCCCGTCTCTACTAAAAATACAAAAATTAGCCCAGCATGGTGGTGCGTGCCTCTAATCCCAGCTACTTGGGAGGCTGAGGCAGGAGAATCACTTGAACCCAGAAGGCGGAGGTTGCAGGGAGCCGAAATCACACCAGTACACTCCAGCCTGGGCAACAAAATGAGACTCTGTCTCTAATAATAATAATAATAACAATAATAAGGCTGGCTGGGCACGGTGGCTCACGCCTGTAATCCCACACTTTGGGAGGCCAAGGTGAGAGAATTGCTCGAGCCCAGGAGTCTAAGTAAGACAAGCCTGGGCAACATAACGAGTCCTCATCTCTACAAAAAAAAGTTAAAAAAATTAGCCAGGCATGGTGGCACACGCCTGTGGTCCCAGCTACACAAGAGGATGAAATGGAAGGGTTGCTTGAGTTCAGGAGATGAGGGTTGCAGTGAGCTCTGATCATACCACTATACTCCAGCCTGGGCGACAGAGCAAAACTGTGTCTCAGAAAAAAAAAAAAAGATGACGAAAGGAAATCTCTTGCTATAAATGTGGCAGGTTTATGAATGAAAAATCATCATTTCACAAATGTAAAGATGAATTCAGGTAAGGATCAAGAAAGGCTGAATCTAGGAAGTCAAGTGTACTAAGAATCAGAATATTTGTATGATTGCTTATTGGTTGCAAACAGAAAATAGAGACAGTACTGTGGACAAACTATACAACACCTTGAGTGGATGGTTTAAATCAATATCGCCAATGAGGGGAAGACGGATATTGTGTCCCTCCAGATAGGATACCCTGAGAAGGGCAAACATCAGTTCTATGTTATTTCTTGCAATAACGCATAACCTAAATCTAATTATGAGGAAACATTAGACAAAGCCAAAATGAGGATTATCATATTGGAAAGGGGTCAGGAAGTGGGTGGGGATAAGAGGGAGGATGCTACATGATTTGAGACTGTCAATAGTCATAAAAGCATTTTTTTAAAAAGCTGAGACATTGTTCCAGATTAAAGGACATAAAAGAGACATGAAAACTAAATGCAATGTGTGATTATAGACTGGCTCCTGTATGGAAGAGAAAAAATGCTATAAAAGGAATTATTGACTCAATTGATAAAAGTGGAATATGGATGATAGTTTGGATATAAGTACTATATTAATGCTAAATTTTATTGAAGTTGGTAACTATTCTGTAGTTATGGTATATTAGTCAGGGTTCTCCAGAAAAATAGGACCAATAGAATGTTTGTACCCATACAAAGAGATTGATTGTAAGGAATTGGCTCATGTGATGATGGGAGACTGGCAAGACCCAGGATCTTCAGGGTAAGTCAGCAAGCTGGAGACCCAGGAGTGCCAGTGGGTTAGTTCTAATCCAACTTGGAAGGCTTGAGAACCAGGAGAACTGACAGTGTCATTCCAGTCTGAAAACCAGCAGGTGCAAGACGCGGAAAGAACTGATGTTTCGATTTGAGTCTAAATTTAAAAAAAAAAAAAAAAAAGACTAGAATTTGGACTGGACTTTGCCAGTTCAAAGGCCTTTAGGCAGGAGGAATTCTCTCACATGGGAGAGTGCCAGGGCTTTTGTTCTGATTGGATGAGCCCTGCCCACTTTAGAAAAAGCAATTGCCTTACTCAGTCAACTGATTTAAATGTTAGTATCATACAAAAGTATCCTCACAGAAACAGGAATAATGTTTGAAGAAATATCTGGGCACCCTATAACCCAGTCAAGTTGATACAAAATTAACCTTCATATGAGGAAATAGCCTTTTTATTAGGAAACACATATTGAAATGTTTAGAGATTAAGAGCCACACTGTAAGCAACTTGCTCTCAAATGGTGGAGACAAAAATATTTTAGAGATAAAGATAGTAAATGGTGATGGAAATTGGGCAAAATGTTCACATAAGTGAATTTGAGTAAAGGGCATAGAGCTATTCTTTGTACTCTTCACCTAAGTTTTCCGTAAATTTTAAATTATTTCCAAATAAAAGTTTCTTAAAAAGCCTTTCATTTTCCTGCTAAAAGTACTCCAACTGCTTCCCATTCACTCAGAATACACCTGACTTTCTTTGTTCACCTGTAGCGCTATTGGGGACACAGACTCTGCTCACTCCTCATCTCAGCTGATTCTACTCACCTCCCCACATAGAACCTTACTCACCCTGCACACTCTCCGCTCCCAAGAAGTACCAAGTTCATTCTCACCACAGAAGCTTTACACTTGCACTCTCTGCCTCTATGCCTTTCCCCCAAGTCTCTACATGGCTGCTCCTTCCCATTGCTCAGATGTGCTGTCAAACGTCATGTATTAGTCTGTTCTCTCACTGCTATAAAGAAATACCTGAAAATGGGCTGTACAGGAAGCATGGCTGGGGAGGCCTCAGGAAACTTTCCTTTATGGCAGAAGGGGAAGCAGGCATGTCTTACAGAGAAAGAAAGAGAAGTTGGAGGGGCCACATACACTTAAATAACCAGATCTCATGAGAACTCACTCACTATCACGAGAACACCAAGGGGGCAGTCTGCCCTTTTGATCTAATCACCTTCCATTAGGCCCCTCCTCCAACATTAGGGATTACAATTCGACATGAGGTTTAGGCAAATCCAAACCATATCACGTCATTTTCTCATAGAGGGCTCCTGACTACAGAAGCTCATCTTCAATCATGTTTCTCTGTTTCACTTTCCTCTCTGGTTACCATGCTGACTCACTCCTTTGCTTGTTTATTATAGTCACTGAGATATAAATTTCAGAAAGGCAGACATCTCATTCATCCTGTTTACTGCTATATCTCTAGTCTTTAAAACATTGGTTGGCATAGGGTTAAGTCCTAAAGAAATATTTTTAATAAATGGATAAATGTTTAAGTGCCTAGACCCCTCAACCTTTTGAAACTAAAATATTCAATCCATTAGCTTTTTGCCCTTCTTTACATATAAGCTTTCCCAGTTTGCAGCAAGGATTTTAATGATAAATATTATGATGTTTCAGGTGAGCATCAAATATAGACTATTATAAAAAGGAGTTTAAAAAGTACTGGTTGAGGCTGGGTGCGGTGGCTCACACTTGTAATTCCAGCACTTTAGGAGGCCAAGGCGGGTGAATCACCTGAGGTCAGGAGTTCGAGACCAGCCTGGCCAACATGGCGAAATCCCATCTCTACTAAAAACACGAAACAAAAACAAAACAAAAATTAGCTGAGTGTGGTGGAATGTGCCTGTAATCCCAGCTACTTGGGAAGCTGAGGCAGGAGTATCAATTGAACCTGGAGGCAGAGGTTGCAGTGAGCTGAGATCCTGCCATTGCACTCCATCCTGGGCAACAAGAGTGAAACTCCAGCTCAGAAAAAAAACAAAAAAAAAGTACTGGTTGATAAAAATAAACTTTTTTTTTCCCCAAGTAATTCTGACAGTCTGAAAATTAAACTAGGTTGACCTAGTAGATGTGAAAAAGACAATAGACTTAGTAATAAGAAAATTCCTTGGAAACAGGTTCTTGTGTTAAAAATATCTAGTACACTATCTGGAAAATAGTAAAGCATTCATAAATGTTTAACAAATGTAAGAAATAACCTATCAATAGCTAATAGCTCATAAGCAAGTAACTCCAGAGAAAGTAAAATAAAGCAAGATGGCTAGTTTTGCACTTTCAAATATTAAAACACATGCATTTTTTTTAATTAGAAGAAGAGCTCATGAGAGTTAGAGGTAAAAATTCCCCAATGAAACAGGAACAACGTTGGGAATAACAACAGAATCTGCCTCAGGATAGTTGCCACCTTCTTTACAATTTTTTTCGTTTGTTTGTTTTTGGGCGGGGCGGGGGTGGGGGGTTGCACCTCTGGTTCAGTTGATGACTCATACTTCCCAACAAGCCATATGTTGCTATAGAAGGCATTCACTCTCTGCATTCACTAGGGATAAGAGCCAAGTAAATATAATAAATCACTTTTTACCCATCAAAAATAAGAATGAAATGCCATTTGCAGCAAGATTTAATGAGCAGGTGCTTAAGTAATTTTGGTGTTGAAAGCTTGCACTCTCCTGTGATGTGATAGACTCATTCACACCCCCATACTCCATCATGACATTGCAGCAGTTACACCATGGAAAGGTGCTCTTGCCATTTTTTTACAACCAAAAAAAAAAAAAAATCTATAATTTCTCAAGTTCAGTGCATTCAGGTAAAACTGCAGCCTCTGGAAGGTTTGTCTTGGATACCACTTCTTGCATGCTTGCCTTCCCTGTATCCGACCCTCTGGAATGCAATACTCTACCTCTACAGCAAGAACAGTGATTGCTTAACTGAGCTATTTTGCAATTAGTTCTAAAACTTAAGGCTATCATTGGATCATAGCCTTATAAATAAATATATAAATGTATCACTTTTGACCTCTTCGTTAATCCAAAACCAATTTCACCAACATTTCCTAAGCTTAAGGGAAAAGAAATTATAAACCCAATCTTTTTCTTTGTTTTTTGTTTTTGTTTGTTTTTCCGCTCCACCCAGGGTGGAGTGCAGTGGTGCAATCATGGCTCACTGCAACCTCGACCTCACAGACTCAGGTGATTCTCCCACTTCAGCTGCCCTGGTAGCTGGGACGGCAAGCACATGCCATTACGCCTAGCCAATTTTTTGTTTTTCATTTGGTAGAGATGTGGTTTCACCATGTTACCCCAGGTTGGTCTCAAACTTCTGGGCTCAAGTGATCCATCCACCTTGGCATCACAAAGTGCTAGGATTACAGGCATGAGCCACCATGCCCAGACCTTGTTTTTCTTTAATTGCAGTACAATTTGTATAGAGTAAAATTCATCTTTTAAATATACAACTCTATGAGTTTTGACAAATGCATGCAGTGGTATAACCAGCACCACTATCAAAATGTAGAACAAATTCATCATCCCTCAAAAATTCCCTTACGACCTTTTGTAGTTAAATTCTTCCTCTATTCCCAGCTTGTAACAACCTTTAATCAATCAAATCTTTGTATATGAATATGTTCATTATATTGTACTCTTTTGTCCTAATAAGTAAAACTTTGTTAGAAAGAATTCAGGGATCAAAATAAAATTTCATCTGCAGAAAGGGAAAAAAGGCAAGTTAAGAATGATACTCTTACATTTGTTTTCGTTATGTTTTATTTTTAATTATTTCTCTGTATTATGTTACTGTATTAGTCCATTTTCACACAGCTGATAAAGACATACCCGAGACTGGGCAATTTATAAAAGAAAGAGGCTTTATTGGACTCACAGTTCCACGTGTCCGGGGAGGCCTCACAATCATGGTGGAAGGCAAGGAGGAGCAAGTCACATCTTACATGGATGGCAGCAGGCAAAGAGAGCTTGTGCAGGGAAACTCCTGTTTTTAAAGCCATCAAATCTTGTGAGACCCATTCACTATCATGAGAACAGCCTGGGAAATATCTGCCCCCATAATTCAATCATCTCCCACCGGCTCCCTCCCACAACACATGGGAATTATGGGAACTACAAGATGATATTTGACTGGGGACACAGAGCCAAACCGTATCAGTTACCAGTATGTAGAACTCTTATTTAATAAAAAATTTTAAATGGATGATGGTATATGTCATAATAGGTAAGGAAAAAAGTCAGTTCAATTCCCCCCTGGTGAGGAAATGTCGTTTCTATAACAGTATCTTAAATACTAATTAGCTTATATTAACCTTCTGAAGTGATTAATAATAGTTAATCATTCTTCTAATCAGAGATGTGAAAATGTTCTCAATTTGAATCCTAGGTAATTGCTAGTAACTGCTTAGAGTCCTAGGTTACAAAGAATTCTGAGGCTTAACAGGAAATATTAATAATATCAAACACTGAAGTCTTAGAAATGATTACATACTAAGTACACATTATTTTATTCTATCCTAACAAAAAGCCCAAGTAATGTTCCTAAAACTGACTTTTAGAGGGATTAAATAACTAATGCAAGTTCAAACAGGTGAGAAATGATGAAGCTGGGATTTGAATGTACAAAGCCAGGCCCAGCTGGATATTTATCAACTTTAACACATTAAACTAAAGCAATGAGTCACAAAATATGGGGAGGGGGTGATGCAAGTTTTGTATCTGAGCTGAAATCTGAAGCATATGTTAAATACCAGAGGCACAGAGGCTACAAAGCAAAGAGGAGCTTTTCAGGCGAAAGGCAGAGCAGGTGCAAAGGCCCAAATGATAGAAGAACAAGGCACATTAGAGGAACCAAGGTGCCCCCAGAGGCCAAGGAAAAGCAGAACAAGCAGACACAGGAGAGAGGCCTTTGATCTTTTCCTTAAGGGATTCAGAAAGCTCCTGCATAGCTTGAAGCTGGCTAGTGACACAATCAGATATAGGTTTCCCAAAGGCCAGCTGCCTGTTGGGAGGAAGGCTTATTCACAAGGGTAAGTGAGTTGGAGGAAGAGCACTTAGGAAGTCATTGCAAGCAATCCAGCTGAGACATAGTGGCTGTATTAGCCATGTCTTGGTCTATATACCACTATTATATTTTGACATTTGGGGCCTAGCTGACCATAGGACTGCCTATCTCAGAGTTAGTTAATTCCTAGAGATAGCAAATCAAGAACTGCAAACATGCCTTTCTTATGCAAACCAACCAATTCAGAGTCCAGGCCACCAACTGCCTCCTTTATCAAGTTCCTACACTTCAGGCCACTGTCCTCCTGCATTAATCACCCCAGGACCAGACAGCTAGAGACAGCACCTCTGCCCCAGAGTCTGCTAAAACTATTCAAACTAGTCAATCCTAAACCTGCTTACCCTGTCTTAACCACTCCTTCCCAAAGAAACCACAATCAAGAATCTTGCCCATACTTTCCATCACTCCCTCTGCCTCCCTACCTACCCGGGTGCTTCTCTGTGTGGCCCCCTGTAATGTGGTATGCCCCCTCCTCTCAGGATTGTCACTGTAACAAACAGTTTTCAATGGCAGTCATCTCCTGATGGGTTGGCCTCACCGTACCTGAATATTAATGAAATATACATTTTAAACAGTGGCATACTGGAAGTGAGGGCATTTCTGAGGGATGTTCAGGGGATACAACTGATAGTATGTGGTGACTGGTTGAATATAGGGGAGTGAAGGGGAGTAGGTATCAAGAAAGGTATCTACGTCTAGCCTGTAAGTACAGAGAAATAATAGTAAACAGAGCACTCACAAATGTTCTAGGTTCTGTTCTAAGCACTTTATGTACATAACTCATTCAATCCTCTTTGAAATCCTACTTATTATTCCCATTTCACATAGGTTGAGACAGACACAGAGAAGTTAAGTAGTCTGCCAGAAGGGAGACCAGCTAACTGTTCATCCATCCATCTTTTTTGCTTCCCGGGAAGGTAGCTGGGCTAATGTCCCAGCTGCCTTGAGGTTGGGTGTGGCCAAGAAACTGAGTTCTGGCTAGCAGAATTTGGAAAAAAATGATGAGTGACCCTTTGAGTCTGGCTCATAAAATCCTCCCATATGCCATCCTGTGTACTCTGGATTACCATAACTCTGGAAGCCTCTGGTTGGAGATAGTGGAGACTCTAGATGGATGAAGTGTGGGTCACCAAATTAAGGAAGAGCAGACTATTTCTGTAAAAGAGTATCAGATAGTATATATTGTAGGCTCCGAGGACCAAGAGGCAGAATTGAGGATGTTACATAGATTCTTTTTTTATTTTTTATTTTTTTGAGACTGAGTCTCGCTCTATTGCCCAGGCTAGAGTGCATTTGAAAAGCATAGGAACATTTTAAGCTCATTGGTCCTACAAAAAAACATGTAGCACGTGAAATCCAGCTCACAGGCCTTCATTGACACAGCACCGTCCTATCATCACTTAAAGGAAAGTCACCTGCTAACCAGAAAACGTTCCATGAGTATCAAGCCTCTGAAGTGTTGGGGCTGTTTGCTCCAGCAGTGAGCATCTGTAACTGCCCCAAGACCACACAGCAAGGAAGTAACAAAGCTCAGATCTGAATCCATGTAGTCTGGTTCTTGAGTCTCTGCTTGCTGACAATGCATGATGCTACCTCTTGAGAAAAAAAAGACCAACTGTGATTATTGATCTCTAACAAGGGTTGGGAAGGGGCTGAAGAGGATCACGTGCTTCATGTTGCCATCCCCATTCTCATCTTGAATTAAAAGAAAGTGCACAGAGACAAGTGCAAAAGTTCTAGTTAAAATAAATGTCCCTTGAAAACTCACTAGATATCCAATATTAGTGAAAAGGGACCTCATTCAATAATGTCAAGGATGACGGCCTGGTACTCTTCTTTCAAGGAGTACAGACAATTAGAGGACTAATGTTTTTCATCTTATAAATAACCTCAGTGCCATTTCTTCCAACTCCAACTCTACCTGCCACCTTATCAGGTGTATCCCCAAATGTAGAGACCAGTTGATATGCTTTGGCTGTGCCCCCGCCAAATCTCATCTTGAATTGTAGTGCCCATACTTCCCATGTGTCGTGGGAGAGACCTAGTGATTGAATTGAATCATGGGGCCAAGTCATTCTTGTGATAGTGAATGCGTTTGATGAGATCTGATGGTTTTATAAAGGGGAGTTCCCCTACACACACTCTCTTGCCTGCTGCCATGTAAGATGTGACTTTGCTCCTTATTCGCCATCCACCATGATTGTGAGGCCTTCCTAGCCATGAGGAACTGTAAGTCAATTAACCTCTTTTCTTTATAAATTACTCAGTCTCAGGTATGTCTTTTATTAGCAACATGAGAACAGACTAATACACCCGTAAATCTGGAAGCATGCAGCATTTGGAAGAAAGGAGGTAGAATGAAGAGATGTGTAAGGCCTGGCTCTGAGGTCATCTCATAGTTTCCAAGATCTCCATTCTTTAAATATTGATGACACCTTATTCAGAGTAACTAAGGAAACAGCAAAGAATTTGTTCTTGGAATTTTACAGGAACTGAAAGGGGGAGCTAGTATGGATTTTCCAGAGCACGTCCAAGTTCAAAATGTTGGATGGCATATAGTGTACCTAAAAAACGGAAAGGTCTTTCTCTCATAAATTTGGAATGAAAGAAACTGGCATTCCAAAATACCATTCCTGCTCATTCTTGCCATCTTCCCCAACCCAGCAGCTTTTGTTTTTATTGGTGTTTATAGTTACTGGTTGGCCTCAAACTAGATATTTTAATTCAGAGCTCTCACTCATGGTTAAAGAATGTAAAAAGAAGGTTTCTATGGTAATGTTTTCACTTTTAGATTAAGGTGCAGATGATTAATCTCTCCTATCCATCTCATGAAATCGAGGATGATTGATTAATGTGGAAACAGATGGTTAGGAGAGAAAACAGTAAGTATTCATTTTGGAATTTTCCTTAAATATTTTGTCTTTTGTCTTTATTATTTTGTTCAGGAAGTTAGGACAGAGAGGTTATTTTTATTTACCACATTCATTTATCCTGGACTCAAAGTTATAAAGAGAAACAAATTATATGTATCTTTGTAATTTATCCTATATGTGAATATACCATTATTAGCTGTTGTGGTTTGGAGATACCATCCTAAATTCTAGAAAAGTGACGCATAGGAAAAGTAGTCTTACACAATGCAATCAGACTAATTGCAGATTAATTTCAAAAAGTCGATGGATCATATAGGTTGATACATAATACATTAAATATTTTAACTTAAAAAATTCTGAAATGTACATGCATCTTTTTCATCCTTTGGTGGAGAGTGGTGTACCATCTTCCCTTTCAGCATTGGGCTGTGACTGGAGATTCAGTCAGGTAAAATAAATACGATCTAACTATAATGCATTGCCAACATGGTAATTTCACCTTATTCAAAGTGGAATGAGTATTGAAAGACATTCAAGAACCAATTGGAGGCAGAGTCATTTTTAATTTTTAATTTTCCTAATTACCCACACATAATTCAATTGCCACTTTCTTAATGACTTGTCCTTATTCTTTCCAAAGCATTTAACTTAACAGCCATAGATAAAAGCACCCTTTTTTATACTCATATTTTATAGATTCATGTGGAATTTAAATCACGTAATTATAATAATCCACAAAACTTGCATATATTGGCATGGGATTAAATTCAACTGCACATAATTCAACTGGCAACAGGAAAAGTGCACAGTTGTATAGAAAGCAGTCTGGAGTGTTCAGCTCGGTTTATGAAGGCAATGAAGAAATGCAGTTACTCCTATGAATCTATTTGGTATAGGTCAATTTGAAAACCTTTAAATGTGTATGTCAAGTAATTTTTGCATGTTTGTGCATTTTTCAGATCCTCTATGTCACTACAATTAAATAAATGTGGTCATGGTGAGACTACATGGGCCACAGTGGAGTAATAGAAATAGGAGTGTTGCTGATGTCTGAGTGACTTTGATTTGAATGCAATCTTCTTAGTATTAGTAACAACTCAGTAGTAATAAAAGCAGTTTTGTCATCATTATTTTTAAATTGACTTAAATAGTAATAGTCTTAACACATTATAGTTATATTTATGTGTCAGCAACTGTATTCAAAATGTGCTTATAGAAACTGTCAAATGCTTTGAAGTAGTTTCTTTAGACACAATACTCAAAACGTTTGATTCTATGATATTGAGGACAAGTTTTCTAGGATTAATAAATAATTCTGTGTGATGAATTTCTATTCATCCTTATTAACTTCTAGTTTCAAATAGACCAGTGGTTCTCAGACAGGACAGTATCACTCACACGCACACATACCCCGGGGCATTTTAGAAATTCATGGAGGCTTTTGATTGGTGCTATGATGACAGGGCGCTGCCAGCATTTAGTGATTAAGATTCTCCAATGCTGGAGTTCCACCAATGAGCAGAACCATTTTATAAACTTGAATGTTCCTCCAAATGGAACACGAAAGTGAAATATTCATTTGGATTTATGTGAGCCTAGAACTAAGCTCTGTTTCATTATAAAGCAAATTTGGGGTGGGGGTGTATAGATTTTTAAGTCATCTCTGCTACCAGAAGACAAGCATGCTACTAAAAATCATTGTGCTATGCAAAATTATGCAATAACAAACCACAGGGCTTATGGGGAAAACAGGGTTAGGGACACAATACTCTAAAACTTCATCAGTGATACGTTAAAAAAAAAAAAAGATAGGGTGCCAATAAAAATGGCAGCATAGTTTTACATGCATTAAATGGTTAAGAAATACACAGGTACTCCAATAAATATGGTGCTTAACTTAAAAAAGATGTAATGTTTGCTTAGAAGTAGGTGACAGAAGAGCTGCAGTTTGTGACTTACTGTGAAGTAATGGAAGGAAGGTCATCTGAAATTGAACAGAAAGTCCAATTTCATTATGCGGTACACTATGTATATGGGTGGCGCTCATAACACTCTTGGTGAAATGAGGCAGCTGGTAGATATCAGAGGTGTGTTAGTGTTTATGTTTGTATATTCCTACATGGCTCCTTCAGCTAAGTGCTGTCTTCTGTATTCACCTAGTACTTCTCAATTGAAAAGTCAAGCATAAGCAAATGTGTTATGTTCAAACTGTTCACTAATATGTCAATTGTGTTGAAAAAATTTTAAAACAAACATTACAGCAGAATGGACTGTAGACTGAATTTTTTCTGGGAGGGAAACCACATGTCAATTGAGAAAATTTGTATTTTGTTATTTTTGGAACTTTCCAAGATTTTCTTTCTCATTTCAGAAAATCGTGTTCTAATGAGAATGCCGCTTGTGGCACCTGAGTTCCCAGTACAACACACTGGCAGGGGAATATGTAGCTGTCATAATCATGGCGATCTGCATAGAGGTGCAAGCTCCTAACTTCTTCATTATACTTTCTACTGTAATCTTTAACTATAACACAGAACATTTACCCATTTAATAAATAAATATAATTTTATTATAAATTACTTTTCTGTCATTTTTCCTTTATATATAGTTAGGGCATTATATTGAAATTTTTGAAATTATCCATATAATTTTGAAATTTAATATAAATTTGAAATTATAATTTCAAAATTATATGGATAATTTCCATATACTAGGCTGAGTAAACTGTAGAAAAGAGGCACTATAAAATATGATAGTTGATAAAATTGTGAACCACTGATATAGAGCAATAAAAAAGGAAGGGAATGTAGCCATATTCTTATCAACAAATACATGGAAGGATTAAATGAGATTATATCTGTCTGGCATATGATTCATTTTAAATAAATTACAGATAGATTTATTATTATTAAGATAGCACCAGAAGAACCACAGATCCAATTGCTCCCTGGACCTCTCCTTTTAGATGTCCATAGGACCCCCAAGCTCAGGAAGTAAGGAAGTAAGAGTTACCAAATCGATCACGGCTCTCCCAAACCTCCCTGCCCCCTGCCCTTTAAGCATGTTGTGAAAAGGCATCATCTTTAATCTGTTTCTGGCTAGCTAGAAATGGGATGTTAACCATGACTCCCCTGTCTTCTGAGAGCCCTCTATCTAATAAACCACCATCTCATATGGTGCATCACTTCCTGCAGTTCAAGTCTGTCTGCTTTCTTTCATCTTCACCACTGCCACTTTATTGCAGGCCACCATCATGGAAATAGCCAACTAGCTGAGCTCAGTGTCCCCTCCCACTCTCTCATCTATTCTCTCTTTCACCAGCACCATCCAATAGAAACGCAATATGAGCCACATACGCAATTGTGAAATTTCTAGTACCAACCTAAAAAGAGAAGCATAGAAAATTAATTTTAACATCATTTTAATTAACCTAATATTTGTAGTATAATATAATTTCAACATATTATCACTATGAACAATTATGAATGACATATTTGATACCGTCCTTGGGCTATGTCTTCAAAATTGGCATATATTTTACATTTGCAGTGCATGTCAATTTGGACTAACCAAGTTTTGAGTGTTTTGTAGTCCCAGGTTGCTATGGCTCTTGGACAGTGTACCTTAAAGCCCTTTTAGCTGGGTAAACCACAAACTCTGTCCCATCACTTTCCTACCTAGCATGCTCTAATTCCCAAATAGCTGTTGCCCTAACGTCTAAACCTCTAAAAATGATTTCCAAGACCCTGCAATACCTCATCATTGTTTATCCCGTCGGCTCTACCTCTTGCTATCCCTTTCCTGGCCCCGCACCTCAGAATCTTTACTCACTCTGTAGAATTTGTTTTGTTCTCTCCAACATGTCCTGCTCTCTCTTGCTGTGGGATTTTTCCAGAGGACCTCCCCTACCTGTGACACTTTTAATGTTCTGCACTAACTTGATAATCACTTTATGTTCCCAAACACCCATACTTTTTGTTCAGATTAGGGTTCCATCCTTATAGTTCAGACTCACTTGTTTCAAATCTGGGTTTGCTTTGCAGCAATCCCTCCCTCAAATCCCTTGCCATGCTGTCACTGAAATCTCTTGCTCACATGCGGTCTTGCCTACTCAACAGTGTAGCAGGAGCGGTCAATCAACGTGTTTGAATGAAAAAACAAATGATGAATTTCCTTTGAAAGCTTGCAGCTATGGCTGAATGACAATCAGTGAAATAATGGAATGGATGATTCTGGAGTCAGACCTGAGTTTGAAACTCAGTTATGTAATCTTGGGCAACTTATAAAATTTATGTTTCTTTCCTTATAAATATTTGGTGATTTGCAAAATGGAAATTATAATGCCCACCTTACAGGAGCTAAAAGGAGTAAATGAAATAATGTATATATTCATAAATGGCACATATTTATTTATCTAAACAGAATACAGTAAATCTGGTCATATCTCTTTTGACATAGGAATGTCTAGTTATACATACCCTAGGATTTAGATTTACATAGAAAGAAGGTGGCTTTACTTCTGAATGGAGATCAAGATACATTCTTGAATGAAGCATTAACCTGAAGCATTTGCTGCATGTGATTGGCAGAGGGAGTAGGGATGATGAATAGGGAATATAACATTTTTTCCTATCTGGCTATGTTCCTTGTGTGGACCCCTCTCCCTGAAAGAAATCCCATATTGCTAGGTATACCAAGGTCCTGGCTGAAATGCCTAACACATTTGAATTGTAACCTTCCCTGGGAACCTAAGTTATGTTATTCTTGGGGTAAGGAATTAAAGGAAGCAAAACTGGGGACTTAAATTTATTTAGTCTTTAATATAAAAAGGTGTTATCTTTTTGCAATTTAAGTTTATTCTGGAAAATATTAATGAGGCAGTGTTCACATTTGGGACATTTTAATATTGCTGGCATGATACAATTTGGGGGATTTGATGCTGTCTTGTGGTACTCAATGTATTATTTCTGTTAAACTAGATTTGACAATGTGACTAGGCTTGATACGAGTTGGGAAATAAACCACAGTCCATCCCTTGTCAAACAGGCTTCCTTATGAATATTAAGTCCTAATGCCCTAAGACATCCATTGTGTATAACGAATTAACTTTTTTCCTATGCATGAGGATGGTGCTAGTTATATAATCTCCTTAGAAGATTTGAGAAAATAGTCACTCAAATCATTTTCTGATGGGCTTAATTCTCTCTGGGAAAGGCTGCTTGTTCTAATTTTTGAGCTAAGATGAGGTTGCTTTATTTAATCTCTTTGTCTAGTTTGTTTCAGTTGAATGTCACAAGAATTATGATCTCACTGGTTCCAAGGGGATAACACAGAGTCATAGACTATGTTTTGGGGAAAACAGTAGGTCCTTGGTGACAGTGGATTTTCTCCAAAGAGGGCAACATTTGCAGTGTGGTTTTCCATGAGTGTGGCTACTTAGATGGATACGTGGCAGCGAGGAGCAGCCTTTTCCTCAGACCCCTTGCTTCACAGTCAGGAAGGCCACTTGGCTAGAGAAAGGAAACCCCTCTGTTTCTTTCTTTCCTCCACTCTTCACTGTGGAGGGAGAAGAAATGGCAGACTCCTTCCTTCTGTCTTCCATTTACTTAATAACATGTGATCAGTAGAAAAGCAAGGCAAGGCTTCCAGGAGCCAGGGCGCTCTCTTCACAGACTCTACATCCTATGCAGAAGCAGTAGGGGAGTCAGGGCCCTCGGGGAGCCCAGCTACATCTCTCTTCCCTTAGGCCCACAAGGGGTCATATGCATTTATACCAAGGCAGAACTGAGAGACCCCACATGAATCCTGAGAATGGGATATATTCTCCACCCTTGCTTTTAACAGATTTCTGGCAGGAGGAGGAAGAGTGGCCTATGAGATGCCTGTTTACTTCTTCGTAAAAGCACACTTTGGCTGTTATTGCTTGAGTGAGTTCCAAGTTCCAAAACTCAGTGGAAACAGAAGCAGTCAATAGGATTGGATCACCAGAATCCTTAACTAGATATTTAGTGATAAGTACTGAACCCAAGTTTTTTAATAGCAGATTTTTGGGTTTGTTGTGGTTTGGTTGTTGTTGTTCATTGGTATAGCTCCAGCACCAAAAACAGAGCCACCATGTGATAGAACCTCAATAGCTGTCAAATGGTGAGTGCTTATAGAGGTGGGTGGTGCAGCCTGTGCACAGGGGTGGGGTGCAGTCTGCAGAGGTGGCTGGCCGATTCAGGAAGCACTAGACACTTGTGAAGTTTAATTTAAATATAATTAAATAAAATTAAAAGTCCAGTATCTCACTTGCACTCTCTGCATTCCCAGTGCTCCAGTCATGTGTAGCTATAGGCTCTTGTATTGAAAGGTGCAGATGCGGAACATTTTTTTCCCATTGCAGAAAGTTTTACTGCACTGCACCACTTTAGAGCCTAACTGCCTCTTCTATTTACTAGCTGAGAAAACTTAAGGAAATTATTTGACTCAGTTTTGTGACTATTAAATAAGGGAATAAATGAAAGCACTTAAAAGAGGGCTAGTAGAGAATACTTATCATTATTAGCTATAAGTGATTTTGTACGGGGATGCTGTCCCCATAAAAGGGCCTGGATCCCTGGACCATGTACAATGTGTGTGTATGTAATTTTTCCTACATGCTACAACAATAACACGTAGGAAACGATAGCCACCGTGCCCAGTGGCATTTTTGATAGAAAGGTTTTCATTTTAAAATATTTTATTACTATGAATTTTTAATAAATTAAGAAAATGTATGATCATTAATCATTTTATTTTAATTTTGCCAAAACAAAATTTTATTCACATCAAACTATGTGGATTAAACTTGTATTTCAACAATGTAACAAAACTTGGAATCTACTTGTATAAAACATGCCAGGGGCTGGGCACGGTGCTCACACCTGTAATCCCAGCACTTTGGGAGGCTGAGGCGGGTGGATCACTTTAGTCCAGGAGTTCTAGACTAGCCTGGCCAACATGGTGAGATCCCCGTCTCTACAAAAGAAATACAGAAAATTAGCCGGTCGTGGTGGCGGGCACCTGTGGTCCCAGCTATTATGGAGGCTGAGGTCGGGAGGTCTCTTGAGTCAGGGAGGCGGAGGTTGCAGGGAGCCTAGATGGTGCCACTGCACTCCAGCCCAGGAGACAGAGTAAGATCCTGTCTCAAAAAAATAAAAAACCATGGCAGGGATCTAGTGCAGAATCTGAAATACATTTATAGGCACTTGGTGAATGGTGAGAAAATCTGTTGATATGATTCATTTTGATAACCAACGTGTATTTCCAGTCTTGAAACCCTGGCCTCAAGCAATCCTCCTGGATCAGCCTCCCAAAGAGCTGGAATTACGGGCACGAGTCAACACATCCAGTCAAATGTATATTTCTGAAGGTGGCCTTAGTTGTTGATAAGCAACGGATATGTATGCATAAAATGATCTATCAAGAGAGTTCTAGAAAATAGAGTTTGCGTCTTCTTCTTGTTAATCTTTAGGTACTGTTTGGTGCCAAGTAGAATAATTTCCCCCACTTTCCCTGTTCTTTAGTACTACTGCATAGCCAAGCTGGTTTATTGTTGCATATAAAGTCTGGATAAGCATATGTTTCTCTACATTCGGAAATTAATGGGAACTGATGCTCTATACAATGTCAAACAGCCCCTGGGAAAAAAACTGTAGTGTGGCCAAGTAGATGCCACCACATTTAGTAATATATTTTAAACTAATAAAAACCATTTCCAGGGCAGAAATAGGCTTCGTTGTTTTTGTAAAATTCTGAGTTCATTCAACCCAACAACTCTCACTGTAAATTATTGTAATTGTAACCTTAATCTAAGTGAGAAGAGCATAAATAATCAGAAACTGTTCTTTAAGCAAACCTGGCAAAGAGTTGGGAGCTCAGTTTTAGCCTTGATTCTGCAATAAACCACCTATTTCTCCTTGAAAACTTCACCTAACTTCTCTAACTATAGGTTTTGGAAAAGATATTTTTAAATGACAGGTTAATTTAATAACCTCTTATTTATTATTTAATAATAAAGCTACTATTATGCTTCTAAGGAAATATTAACTAATAGTAAATCCACAAATACTGTTGATTTTTTTCTCAGAAAATGATGTTCTGAAAGTTGTGTTTTCTAGAAATTATCTTGGGGAACATATAGAAAATCAAGTTCTCAAAAATATTAAACAATTTTGTATCACTAAGGCTCAGCAGATGAGATGTGGTGTCCTGTGAAGTATACCTTTGCTCACCCCTATGTTCCTTGTCTATTTTTGGAAACCGTTAAACTTCCTCTTCTACCCCTTTATATACTCTGAGGAATTTCATCCAATTCAGCGGTCTCAGCTATGATAAAAGACAAGAACTGACAAACCAGTCTCCAGCTCTGGCCTCTCCTGTTTGAGGTTGAACTCCTCTGGAACGGCTAAGGAGAGCTCATTTCTTTATCAGCATTCTGTACAAATCCACTCTCTTTTGTGGCTGAATAATGCCACCCTCATTCCATTGCCCAGGTTAAAAACTCATCATCTTTAACTTCTCCATCTCTTTCCTCCCAGCACCAAATCAGTCTAGCTATCAGCCATTCCTCTTCATTAAGCAAAACTGTACCTTCTTTCTCCAGGTCCCCATCATTTGTTTGGATTGTTGCTGCTTTTATTTCCCTTATCTTCGCTGCTGCCACAGTGTTTTATTTTTCCCAAAATAATGATAACGACAACAATAGCAATGCCACTTTATTGCTTAAATCCTTCCTTGGTTCTCCATTGCTTACAGAGCCAGACCTGTAGGCTGGATTAGGAAACTGGACTTTGATACGTGTTTCTAGCTTAACCATGTACTACCTTGCCATATACCCAGGGTGCCAGCTACATGTTGCTTTTTACACATTAATTGGTTTACACATCTCAGATCATCTAACATGTGTTTTCCCACTAATTTTTTTTATAATGCTCTTTCCTCTAGAATATAAACTCCATTAAGGCAGGGACTTTTCCTGTTTTGTGCCATATTGGACACCTAGTACACAAAAGAGTACTCCAGTGTAGGTGATGAAAAGCTATGTTGAATGAATTAGTCAGTTCATGGTTTCAAGGATCTGTTCTAAGGCTACCTCTGTGATGAAGCCTTTCTCCATTCTCAGCAGGATGATTGCTCTCTCCCTTCGTGGTTATAAAACACACCAAATGTGCAACTATTTTAGCTCAAACATCACATTATCTGCATTTTCTCACAGATATGTCTTTCCTATTTACTTCAGCTCCTTGGTGACATGAATACTCTTTATTAATTCTAAATGCCCACCACCAGGCTGGGAGCATTGGGTCACACGTGTAATCCCAGCTCTTTGGGAGACCGAGGCAGGGAGATCACTTGAGGCCAGGTGTTTGAGACCAGCCTGGCCAACATGGTGAAAACCTGTCTCTACTAAAAATACAAAAATTAGCCATAGTGGCGTCCAGCTGTAGACCCAGCTACTCAGGAGGCTGAGATGGGAGAATCACTTGAACCTGGGAGGTGGAGGTTGCAGTGAGCCGAGATAGCACCACTGCACTCTAACCTGGGCTACAGTGAGACTCTGTCTCAAAAAAATAAATAAAAATAAAAATAAATGCCCACCATAGTACCCAGTTCAGAGTTGGCACTCAAAAACTTTTATGAATGAATGAGTGAATAAATGAGTGATGAATTAGGTAGAGGAGGAAACAGAGTAATTTGATTTGGCCTGGGATCACCAACACACACACACACACACACACACACACACACGTCAATGAGGAATATGACACACAAATCACCCTACATAATCAAAAGGTTCTTCTCGGTAAGAGACAGATATTAGAGTGTCTGTGTTGACCTTTAATTCACCTTTGTAAAACATGGTTTAAAAAGACAGTCTGGCTCACAAAAGCAAGTAGGTACATTGTAAATCCACCAATTTGAGATTTTTATTGTGGAAATACTAACAGGTTTTGACTTTTAATGAGCTTCTGCTTTCATTATTAAAAAGGTTCTACTCATTCTAATAAAAGAACTGTGATTTGTGGGTATCTTCTGATATATTTTAGTTGATTCTTAGCTTCAGCCACCTTAGCAAAAAGAAAGAAGAGGTTTCCCCAGTTGAATTTCAGATAAGTATACATACTGCAAGAGAGGCAGAAGGGAAAATGATAATTTGCTTTATTCATGAATCTGTTCAGATGCAATGTATGCTGCCCAGGCCCATGAAGTTTGGATAAGTCTATTTCTAGGCCCACACCTTGGTGACCACTATCTGTTCTAATCAGATAATCTATGGAAGCCAATGCCTGTCTTCTCACTTGTTAAAAGCATTCATACTCAGGATGGGCAGAGCCTGGCAATTAAAAGCACAGATGGTATGTTGCTAGTATCAAAATTTCTTTAGAAACAAAACTGGGAAATTAAAATGTAAAGCAACACATAAGAACTAGACACCTCAAGCATGTAATTGTATATTTATTTCTCTTTTTAAAGAACACTCCTTAATGTAATTCAATATACAAACTTGGTTTCACAGAATTATAATCCACTATATAGCACAAAGATAACCCAGATTATGTGTGTGCGTGCACACATGTGCGTGCCTGTGCACATGTTGCTGTACCCCTCCCTCTCTTCCACTCTTCTGGACCTACAAAGCCTCTTCCCACCTTCAACACTAACCAAAAGCCATTGTGAGTATTACATACAACAGACATCCTCTCACGAGTTCTTTGCCCTTGAAAGATTCTTTTCTCCATTCCCCCTGAGATAGCCAGGAGTCTGACACTCTTACCCTATGCAAAAGGGTAAGGTGACCTCCCCTAACACAGATGTTAACCCTGTTCCCATGTAAACTGACTGACAGGAAGAGCTGGGGAGCAGGTTTCCATCCCCTTTCCCCCCTTCCACACCCAACCCTCAGAGTCCAAGTGCGACCCTCTGTGCAGCCTTAGTTCCAGTCACCATCCTGTGTAGCAAGAACTAAGGAGACTCTAAGCCCAGGTCTTCTCCATGAGCAGCGCACAGCACTGCCTGCCAAGCCACCGGGCCGGCCGATAACCAAGCTCTACACAGTCCCATGTGCTTTGTCACCTTAATTTTTTAAAGACACCTAGCATAGGTCTGTGGCAACCTAGTGTCCAACTGAGTTACATAAAATTGTACCAGTGATGCACTTGTACATATTTACATGGGGTGGAATGTTTTCCCATATTTTTAGATGAGTATATAGATCAACATGTTCACATAAGACCAAATACTTTTAATATTATTTATAACTGATTTATAAAGCTTTGAAAAAACTCACAATAGCACATTGTTTACTTTAATGCTTTACGGTACTATCATTTTAAAATCACAATCAGCACTTAAGTTATAGTCAATCCAGCAAACAAGAGACAAAAAAATATACAAGAGTTAAGAACTGACTGATACATCCTTTATCTTTTTTTTAACTAATGCATAAGTGCAGAATAAGATACTCTAGTTTAAATATCTTGTTTACAATGTACATTTTTGTTCTAGTTACGCAACAGTAAATCCCATGCTTCACATAGAAAAGCAATCCACAACATTAAGAAAAAATGTACAATTTATGAAACAAAGTAAATAAATATTAGTATTACAGAATCAGAGCTGTACATAAAAGCTGTTCAGTTTTAATCATATAAAAATATGTTTTAGTGCAACCTCACATATATATTGATGCTGTTTTGCTTTACATCATTTAGATCCAAGTGTCCAAAAAAGGAAAGAAATTACATTTATTACAAAGCAGATACACAAATTCTAAAATATGTACAAATTACTGCTAAAAAATGCTTATAAGAATATAAGCAAAGTAAAGAAAAGGCACAAACATCTGTACAATTTTAAAAGTACCAGACCCAATAGGTTAATTTCAAATTTTGTTTTGGTCAGGCTCATGATGACTTGTTAATTTACCTAATTCTTTTGATATAACAAAAGTATATATAATAGCAAACTACTGTAACTTAGGACAGGCATGCTATAAACTTGATTACCTCCATTTCTAGAAAAACAAAAACAAAAAAAAAATGGGAAAATGTGGAAATGAAAGTCTCCATGCATCGTAGATCAATGTAGCTGACTCTTTTCTGATGAAGGATCTTTGCCTTCCTCTGTGCTTGAAGATAATTCCTTGCTGCTGTGAAAGTCCGACTGCTTGTCATCTACACAACTCTTGCTGTAAAACGTGGAGTGAGCTAATGGAGTCTGTGATGTACCAAAATTGTCCTTTTCACCATCATGCAAGTCAGGGTGGGTGGCTGAGGTACAGGGCTGACCTGGCTCAGGTCTACTAAAGTGTCTAATGCTAACATGTGCACTTCCCAGGGGGTTCTGGTGGGGCTCCTGCACCCGCGCTGGCTGATCTGCCCCAAGCAGAGCTGCCTCTTCTGTGGCAATCCGGAGAGAGGCAATGGCTTTTGTACAAGTCTGTATATTTTCCTCCTGTTCCCGCTCTGTTGCATTTAGGCTGTCTTCCGAAGTGCTCTGTTTCATCAATAGCCGAGGAGAGGAGGGAGTGCTAGGTGGACCAGATGACTGCAAAGCGTGAGGACCTCGCTTCTCATGCTGCTTAGAAAGCACATAGGGGTCCTTGGAGAAGGACTCCCCAGGCGCGCCTTTCTTCTCCTCAAAGCCCTCCATTGGCAGGGGCAACGTGGGTGGAGGATGTAAACTGGAAAGGGCTGGCGGCATGGAGTGAACCATCTGGATCCCACCAACGGGCACCATGGGGATAGGAGCTCGCACTTGTTGCTGAGAGTGGAGTGGAAGATGACTGAAGACATAGTCATCAGGACCCTCCGGGAAAAGGCTGGAGCCTGGATGTTCATAAGCACCTTCTTGGTCTCCATAGAGACTGAAGTAAGGAACCTGAGGTAATCCTCTTCTTAAGTTCTGCACAGAGAACAAAGAGAACACAAAATTCAGATCCTGCTATGCTTCGTTCTTAGGTCAAGCTATTGGATTCATTCACTCACCCACTCACACATTCACTACCTAGAGAGGCTTCAATACCTAATCCTTTGATCAAGTTTTCCTACTTCAAGACAAAGGAGATTTCTCTGTTGTCTTTTATAATCCTTGAATAAAGGTGTCTGCCTGTGAAAAGTTGCTTTTGTTTCTAAACAGCAAGGTGATAAAGCAGTCAGGATGTTTTCCACTGGGTACAGAGACACATTTCAGCTCTGTTTTTTTTTGCAAGAGATAATGAAAAGAAAT
The DNA here is from genome assembly GCF_003255815.1 of Theropithecus gelada. Classification (NCBI taxonomy): domain Eukaryota; kingdom Metazoa; phylum Chordata; class Mammalia; order Primates; family Cercopithecidae; genus Theropithecus; species Theropithecus gelada. The sequence goes on from NC_037671.1 coordinate 167,577,848, forward strand.
TAACGGATAATTGGCAAAAAAAGTTTACTGAGCAAAAAACACTAATAAATATTAATAATATTTTTTTAATTCAAAAGGAAATAAAAAGATTACCATCTGTTGCTATACTGGACAGATTTGTAATATTTTTCTTAAGTGTTGATGGGTATATAATTGGAATGACAAGTCTGAAAATTGGCTTTTTAAAAAAGTTTTCCACAGAACAGATGACAAAATGGAACCACAAACTGGTTCCTCCAATGTGTAAGACATTGGTCTAAAGGAATGCATTCCTGCTAAGAGATGCTCAATGCAGAAGACCAACTTCTTCATCCAATAACAAACCAAGGCCATTTAAGTCTTACATCAATAATAATTTTTTAAAGGAAACTATCCATCCTAGAAGTAGTTAACATTATCTCAGACAGTTACCAACTTATATTATATATACCAATAAATATTATTATTTCCACCTCAATATCTTGTTGGCAATCAATAAATTAAGGATGCTTAAAATGTTCAGCCAGAATTTCAGATTCCACAGTCCTAGTCCTGAAAATGGAGAATTTATTTTCTATACTGTTTCTGTAGTGAAATACAACTTAGATTGTCAGATTTAATATTATCAGATTTTAATTACTGTGATTCATTCTTTAGTGGATTGTCATCTAAAAAGGACTTCATTTTTTCTAGTTTTTGAGAACCAAAGATAGATAGATAGATATAAACCCATACAGTACACTAGTAGTCCAGGATAGAGCCAAAGAAACTGTTCTTTTTCATTTCAAGAGTTTCAGTTCTAAAACTCAAGGTATGCTCTATACCATTAAAGATTCATCCAGTTCTATCTAGACTGTGATTTCTGCTACTCTCTGAGATGCTTAGCCCTTACCCTCCTCTGTGATATGTCGTACACAAGCTGGAAACATGGGTTCTCCTGAAAGTGTGAGTGAAATGGTGATAGTGATGATTGCATCAACACTATCATTATCAGGACCTCATAAGCTGGGAAAGGTGGGGATTTTACGGTATGAGAATCATTTAAATTCTGCACATAGACAAAATCCCCCTTGTATTTAATCAGGTTTGGAAAAGGCATGTCTCCTTCATCAAACACCAGTTTGGGAGGAAGACCTGTAATGCCTACAGTAACAATCTTTGAAGATAATCAAGTATGTTTTCTTTTAATCACAGCAATCACAGATTCAAAGTTTAAAATAAAATCGAGCTTGTTTATTTTTCCATTTTACTTCTGGCTGCTATTCCATGACCTCCATTGCATACAGCCCATCAGAATGGATCTGTGGGGGAACCGAGGAAGTGGGACAGAAGTCAGAGAGAGAGATGTCCTGTTACATAAACTGACTTGAGATCCCCAACTCCAGGCTGACAAATGGAGTCATGAATTGTCCTCTAAAACCACAATAATACTCAACATGTTCTAAATCCAGTAAAATCTTATTGGTGCTACTAATGAAAGCTTCAAATTTAGCCCTTCACTGATTTTAACCACAGAGCTACGTGTACAAGTAGAATTTCTACCACGTGGCCACTTCCACTGCTCCAAGCCCCACCAGGAATTTCTACACATCCTCTCTCCTCTCATTCACCCCTTCTTCATCCTCCAAAGAAACTCCCAGTAAGTTTTCTCTACTTTGGTTTTTACTCCATTTGCAATCCTATTGTTTTGTAATTCGGGCCTTATAAATGTGGTGGACAAACTTTCATCTTACTTAAATCTCAGTAAGAAAAATTTTGTCATGGAAAAACAAATAGTGAATTCAAATGTAGATTATGTTAAGTGTAAGTGCATATATATATAGACACATATACACATATGTACAAATGTACATACACAGACATCTATATATGCATCTATTCGCACGTACCAGATCTATTACCCTACTCATCTCCTCAACAGTATGGCAGTAGGGACCTCTAGACGCAAATGATGAGAGGGAGATAGAAGAGCAAGAGCCTCCTTGGGGGCAGCAGGGAGCAGGGGAGAAGTGACCCATCTGTGCTCAGTCACTGGCTGGGGCTGCTTGGAAAGCATGGACTTGGCTTGAAAACAGTCCTGTCCTGAAGGTGCTGACATACCAGTAGGAGGCTGTTTGCCCACTACATTCCTTACAGCTGAATGACACGTTCTTTCAAGGACAGAAATTTGTATGGGCCACCTCCCTGGCTGCCAGAAACAAATTAAGAAACTGTGGTCAAGAGGTTAAGTGACTTGCCCAAGATCACACAGATAACAAGGGATACGAATGAATGTTGACTGTTTCCCTAGACACAATCTTCATCTACACTACATACTCACGGCCTGGACACACCTTTGTTTCTCTTCTTGCTATCTATCTGCAAAATTTTTAAAATGGAAAAGGAAATTTATTTATCAAAAAAAAGATAAGGCCACAAGCCACAATATTATTTCATCCTCAACCTTGAACCATGTGTAGTAGACCCTCAAAAATTCAGTAAATACTGAATAAATGGATAAAACATACTTACCTTCTCTATCTATCTATCTATCTATCTATCTATCTATCTATCTATCTATCTATCTATCTATCTATCTATCTATCTATCTATCTATCCATCCATCCATCTATCTATCTTAAAATTAAAACTAACAGGGGCACTGGGGCAAAAACGACAGGGTGGCAGGATGCCTCTTGCTCTTCTACCTCCTTCTCATCATTTTCATCTAGAGGTCCTTACTGCCCTACTGTTGAAGAGGTAAGTGGGGTAATAGATCTGGTATATAGATGTATATATAGATGTCTGTGTATGTACATTTGTACCCATGTGTATATGTGTGTATACATATATATGCACATACACATAACATAATCTGCATGTGAATTCATTCATTTCCTCCAAACCTGTGTTTGCTATGATCACCATCACTCCAAAAGCAGCCAGAATATGAATATGTCACACTGGGCTATAAGGTACCTTCACACCACAGTCAGTGTCCTGTGGTGTGAGAAAGCATAAAGTGGGCAGTGATTGGGACCTGTTGTCCCTACATCAGGGAGGCATGTGAACAATGCAGCAGGCTATACATCCTCTAAAGAGAATTAAACTGGGGAGACCAAAAGCATCATAAATGATAAAGTTTAACAACACTATGAAATGTGCCGATGATCAGCCGGGCATGGGGGCTCACACCTGTAATCCCAGCACTTTGGGAGGCCGAGGCAGGTGGATCATGAGGTCAGGAAATCGAGACCATCCTGGCCAACATGGTGAAACCACGTTTCTACTAAAAATACAAAAGTTAGCTGGGCGTGGTGGCAGGCACCTATAGTCCCAGCTGCTTGGGAGGCTGAGGCAGGAGAATTGCTTGAACCCAGGAGGTGGAGGCTGCAGTAAGCCAAGGTCGTGCCACTGCACTCCAGCCTGGTGACAGAGCGAGACTCCATCTCAAAATAATAATAATAATAATAATAATAATAATAGTAATACCCATGATCTGATATTTAAAAACAAAAGTGAAACAACAAAAACACATAAAAAAACTGGTACAAATTCAGCGACTACTAAAACTCACCTCTCTCCAACTTTCTGGGCACATATCTAAAACTCAGATGAACTTACTTAGTCCACTCTTTCAATTCCTTTGCCCAACTTGACTGTGGGTTCCTGTAATTTTTTACAACCACAGCATGTTTGCACTAAAGGTTTACTTTTTCTGACTGAAAAACTGCATGTTTGCAGTTAACTGAATATGCACCACTGTTTCACAAATGCCACACTCTCAATCCACCTGGCCAGTGCCAGACACAGGCTGCACGGATGGCAGGGAGAGGCTTGTCTAACACACTCTGCCAGCATCACTGCGTGTATACCACAGAAAGCATGTGTCATCCCAGACTTGGTGTCACACGATCCAGGGGATTTACAGTTCTCTATTCATGTTGTAATGGCATAAACTGCAGAAGATCCCTTTTTCCTATTTTCGCTAAGGCACCAAAACCTGTGGAAATGTATCTCTTTTTCTTATTAGCTTGCTAATTTGTTAGCTTGGTAAACAGCATCCCAATTACCATACACGTTTCTACAGGATTTGCTTCATCATGAAGTTGGTACCAGATTTGTGAAAAGACAGTGCTGGGGATGGGGACATGAATGCAGCAGGTTTCCTAAAGTGAAAAAATGACAGGCTGAGCTCAGGATTCAGGGTGGTGGAAGGTGATGAGAGGGAGAAAATTGGCCACCAGGGCAGTGATAAAACAGAACTGGGAGCTGGCAGTGTCTTCTCTGGCTGTGAAGGATGGTGCTGATGCACATGACACAGAGATCTGGAGCAAGGGAGTACAACAAAGAGCAGAGACGAGGAAATCAAAACACATTTAAGGCAGACAGATTCCAAAGGTATCATGCCTCTGTCTATGCTAAGTGCATGCTTTACTCATTTTTGAAAATCCTACACAAACTGAAAGAGACATCACAATCTACTGAGCCGTGGAATTAGGTAGGACAGGTGCTTTTTTAATGAATTTGCATTAAACCTACTGCTTAAATGTAATCCATGATGGCTACTGTTATTTTCATCTATAATGAAGGCACATCACAGAAATCTCTGCACATTCTCGCTTAGCTCTCCTGATTTCCCTTTCTCCTTGGGCCCACGCTTCCACTGAGCCAGTGCATTTGATGATAGTAATGGCAAGAAAAGCAGACAGGCTCATGTCTTCGATTTATAAACGTGCCGAGTGTGTCATTCTCTCCTCTCCCTGTCCCTGACCAGTTTCACATGTCCACTCATGATGGGCAAGGTAATGAATGTATTAAAAAATAAAAGTTTTTGAAGCCAGGTGCAGTGGCTCATGCCTGTAATCCTAGCACTTGGGAGGCCAAGGCAGGTGGATCACTTGAGGTCAGGAGTTCGAGACCAGCCTGGCCAACATGGTGAAACCCTGTCTCTACCAATAAATACAAAAATCAGCCAAGTGTGGTGATACACGCCTGTAGTCCCAGCTTCTCCAGAGGCTGAGATGGGAGAATCACTTGAACCTGGGAGGCAGAGGTTGCAGTGAGCCAAAATCGTGCCACTGCACTCCAGCCTAGGTGAAAGAGTGAGATCCTGTCTCAAAAAACTAAATAAATAAAAATCTAAAAAATAAAAGTTTTTGAAAGTCAAGGTTAACAACTGAATTAGAATCCTTACCTGGCGATGAGTGATGTCTAAATGTCCCTGTGAGTGTACGTCCATGCAGTCATGGCATTCTAAAGGTTCATCTTTTTTACTTACAAAAAGGCTTCAGCTTATGTCTATCATTAATTAAGTTTAGAAAGCATTCAGAAAGGTCTCACTTATTCCCACTGGGAATGCACTGCTGCTCTGATGCAATACTACACTTCGGGTAATGCCACAGCCATGTTACCAACAATAGTATATGACAAAAATGTCTCCCCACTATTTTCAGTAGCCAGATTCACTCCACCCATGACAGATACCCATATTCTACTAAATTTCACACCAGTGCATTATCAGGAGGCACCAATGTGCTTCCACTTATATATTAGAAAGAAAAGTGAATTATACTTACAGGAGGCCCCAATACAATTGGCTCTGCTTGCAAATACTGCCCCACGGACAATGGCGGGTTATGGTATAAAGCCCTTCTGGGAGATGGCGCTCTTATGGTGGTCATGTATCTTCTCTCTCTTCTAGGAGAGAGGTCTCTTCTCGCTGTGATATCCTTCCCAGGAGACACTGGCCTCCTTGGAGACAAATGCCTTCTTGGTGAAACATCTCTTTGGGACATCTCTCTTCTCAATGCAGCTTCCTTTCTTGGTGAAAGATGTCTCATGGGTGACAGATCTCTCCTAGGTGATAAATGTCTTCTGGGAGATAAATCTCCTTTGGGTATCAGATACCTCTTTGGTGAATTATCTCGGCAGGGTGAAGAATCGTATCCTGGAGAGGAATGGCGACTTGAGGGTGAGAAGTCCCTGGGAGAGGAGCTTGGCTCTGAAGGTAGCATGCACTCCTCATCCATACAACTAGGTATGTCCAATCTGTCTTTGTCTGGTTCTGAGTCTGTACTTTTGCTCTGGAATAGCCTCTGGTATTCTGTCATCTGGGTATCTTCACATGAGTCACTGGGTGTCATAAGCTGAGTAACTCGAATACTTGGCAAAGTAACCAAATAGCTGATCAATGAAGAATGTCCCAGGGAACTATCTGAAGGAACCCCATGGGGTACGGCACCAACATTCACAGGCAAAGAGGAGAATCTAGGAGGCTGAGGACTCGTGCTTCTTGATCTTGTTTTTGGTGTTAAATCTCCCTGGTCATCAAAGTCATCCTCATCTTCATCATCATCATCATTATCATCTCCATCCTCACCATCTGATTCCTCGGCATCTGAGAACTGATGATCAGTTGAAATGCTGGACATGCTATGCTTCTCTGCTGCTTTGTGCAAATCTTCCATATTTTCTGAAACAATTGAACAAAGATAATGGAGATCAAGATCCAAATGTCAAGGTTAGGATCTTATTTAAGCCCCATTTCTTTCTAAAAGTTTTTCCCAGTCCCTAGTGCCCATAGACAGTTATGTCTGAGAACTCCTATAAAATGAGGCCACTGTGTGACCCTGCATTCATTCTATCTTCTTGTTTATCTATTTGTTTTCATCAACAACTTACAAGAAAGATTCCACAGTAGGACTTTATATCTCAGACATTATTCCACTCACGGAAAACCCTCAACAAATGAGCATAGATAATGTTAATGATGATGCTAGAGGAAAAAGAAAGGCAACAACCTGTCTCTGCAAGCTCAGGTACAAACGTATGTCTAAGTGATGTATCTCAGGAGGTCTGGGCAACCTCAGTGGTGTTTGTTTGTTTGTTTTCCTACAGGGATTCTTCTTAACTTAAATAATAATACATTAAAATACTTCTCAAATTTCCCAAAAAGCCTCATAAAATCTAATTTGCTATCACAAAGCAAGTGCAATTCTATTCCCTTCATGGCTCTAAATAGAAGTATTCTCATAGTAAGGCCTTTTTTGTCCTCAGAGTCAAAACAGAAATGCATTTCTTCTCAGTAGATTTCAAGCAATTCAATGTGTCAGATTTATTTTCTATATTTAGTATTTAATAAAATGAAAAGTGATCACTTTTTAAAAATATCTAAACTTATTTTACCACCTCAGCCACAGAGCTCCACTGTGCATAATGAAGATGTCTGTCAACTCATTTATGACATACCTGCTTCCTCAGTTTCCGTATCATCCACCGATGTCATTGAGACTCCCAATTCTAGGCATTTTTTCATGTGTGCTTTAGATTTCATATGCTTCGTTAGGTTTCCTTGAAAATGTAGCCAAAAAGAAGAGAGAAATTAATTGGTTATCAAATTAACAACTGCTGATGGCTGCTCCAAATTCAATGCGAAATGAACTAATTTTATTAAATTCATCATGTAACACAGATTTGTTTCTACCCACTATCCCTTGTTTCAACCTTAAGAAGAACAATCTGGTTTTTGAATATAACAATCCCTGAGAGCTTTGGCCCAATCTCAGATATTCTTTATTCTAGAAGATATGTGGAAGTCCAGGCTCACATCTTTTCAAGAGTAGGCTCCAAGCAAAACTGGAAATCCCAGGCTCTTCTGCCTGAGAAGGGATCTCATATCTATCCAAATGCACCAGCCTCCTGGGACTCCACGTAAACAGGGAAACACAATCTGGCCACATACCTCAGAGACACTTCAGAATGAAATATTCTCAACACACCCACTGGGCCCCTGACCTTCTGGTATTGATCAGGTATAGGGTAACCTCCAAGGATCTTCAAAGTTCAGAAGAAAAATACATACAAACTAATGTGAGGGCAAACCTTGTCAGTGCACTGAAAGATCCATACAAATAATTAGCTAACTCTCATAGGGAGCATTATTCCCAGTATTTAGCATCTATCTGTCTGGCATATGTTAGCAAACGTTATGACAGCAATTCTTCAGATTCTGGAGCTGCAACATTCTCTTTTTATTTATCTTCAGGCTCCTATCATGCTAAGAAAAAAAGAAAGGTTTCATGCTTTTGTAATGATAATGTTGTAATGATAATGGCATATACAACTATATGTGTATATGAATGTGTGTATATAAATTATATATATATAATTTGTATAACTGCTTTATGAAATGTGAGAAATTTTGAAAACATTGATCCAATCCTCCTTGACCCAGGATCTATAGAAGAATGCACACACACACACACACATATATATATTTATATATATAAATTGTATGCCATATAACTTATCAAAAGAGATTCAGGAACAAATTCAGTTGTAAGGAACCTTTACATCACTTCAGTGAAAACAGCCATAATGTTATCTGTGCCTCTGACAACGCTTTAGCAATGTACCAACAAATACTTTAAGAGAAGGCTCTGTGAAATCTCCGTGGAAACTCAGCCTGCTAGCATAGTTTATTCCTCTTGTAAGAGTGTTAAGCTTGCTGTTCATGTAATGTATGAGCCACAGTTAAAACTGGGACACCGTTATTATTTTACTCATATTGCTTTATTATTTACTTATTGCTTATATACTTATCAATTTTACATGCTGTTTTGATAATTCCAAACATAGAAATATTTCCAGGCCCCCATTGCTCTTATTTATCAAAACTTTTATCTGCCATTTTTTAAAGAGCTCAAAAATGTTATAGACATATCAAGAATCCTTAAATCTAGAAAATTAATGAAACGTATCTATAAATTAATAAATATAACCACTTCTGCCAGAGTGCAAGTATGCTATGATGTGTATAGGTATGGATGCTAAGTGTATCAGGAGAGTTTATTTAGATTTTAGTATGTGTTTCTTTCTCCTACATTTTTCTCTGCATTCCAAGGATAGTCAGGCTTTAGACTCGCATCTTCAGAATAGGTCTGTAGCTAGAAATCTGGATCTGAAACAATTCCACCATGGCTTTAGTTTGTTAAAGTCATGAGCTGTGGAAGTCATGTATAAGGACAAGGAGAGGGAAGGAGAGTGGCGGGGGAGGCCCTTGAAGAAGTGGCACAGATGAGGAGAAGGGATTGGTCGTGCAAGGGCGTTCCATCTGTGCTCAGACGAAAATGTGGGTTTGGACAACAGGCATTTCAGCCGGAGGTGAAAACTGGCAGGGTTTTCCAGGATGTTTTGCTCATTTTAAGATTCTGAGACATTTGCACATTCCCAAAGGGTGACAAGGAAACTCCAATAATGACCAAGAATAAATTATTTCCTTCAGGAGATGATGATTCAGAGGCAGACTTAATTTGATTTTTAAAAATATCTAGAGATGTCTCATTTCTTCATCCAGTTTTTCACACAACTACACCTGCAGCAAACTCATATGCCCAGTGAAGATATGTATCATTCGTAATGACTCCTGAATTTGCAGTATTCCCTAAAATCAAAGTTTTTATTTTCTTATCTCCTAGGGAATCTCTTAGTAAAGTTCTGTATAAAGGGCTTGATTGTGCAAAGGTGAGTGGTATTTAAAAGGCCATATGTTTATTTTTTGAGATGCAAATGAACACATACTTTATTTCAGCTTCAAATGAGGCACTCCTGTCATACAGATCTTTTTAATAAAAAATAAACAGATATGTTGAGAGGCTACCCATTTACACTTCTACAACCAATACAGCAATTTAGGATTTTCAGCTATAAAAGAATATAGCTATACATTTCTCTATCAAAGATAATTTTACTGGATATTTATTTTTCTTGAAGGGTATCAGAGCAGATTAATCAATATGAAAATTTAAAGTGGTGAGGGAATGCCTATAGTATCCACTGAACCTAAGGTAAAACACACTTCTGCAAGAATCAAACAACCTCTAAAAATATAACTGAAGCAACTTCCTTCAGTAAAATATTTTCACATAAATCTATCTGTTAAAAACGGATTTTTTAAAAAAACTTCAAGGCAAGTCCCAGTTTTATAAGACTAACAGTTATGTACTGAGAATCAGAAATTGTCTCTGTGCTGATAAAAACAGGGAACACAAGCTATCAAATTTCTATGCATAATTCATGCAACTGTGGATGGAGGTGCCCACCTGGGAATGTGTGGGTCTCTACATTATTTATAATCTTGAAACTGACCAAGAGCACAGGTTTTCTTCCCAGCTGCTGCCTTGCTTCTCTAATACCACTGCATGTGCAGGATTTCAATGCTGGTATAAATATTATCTAGATCACATAACATTTCCAACATGAAGAAATAGCTATCCAGACAATTCGTAGCCACTTCCTTTGGAGACAACTGGCCCGGACCTAGCTCTATTGCTCTTAATTAAGTCATAAAAGGAGCCTCACAGTCTCACATACATCCTTTGATCACTTATTTGAGGGAGAAAATACATTTTGTGGAATCATATTTTCACAAACAAACCATCTTTATTGTTGATGAAGGCTATTTATAAAATAGCACTCAGAAATCTAAGTAGCCATAGAGAAGTATTTTTCCTCTCAAAAAAATCAGACTTGTACCTTTCGTTTTGAAGGCAAAGTTACATAACTTGCATACATAAGGCCGAACATCAGTATGGGTACGGATGTGTTTTTTGAGCATGCTTGGCTTCTTACAGCGAATACCACATTCTTCACAAATGTACTTTCCACGGCCACGTCCTCTGACATATACATAATCTTCATTTGATTTGTACCTGTGTTAAAAAGGGGGAATCCAGTGGTTTTCAAACATTCTTAGCATGCTATATCTTAAAGCAAAAGCTAATTATTTGCATGGCAAAGTTTTATGCGGGTCTTTTGCAGACAATTATTCAACTTTACGTCTATGAAGCTTGTGAAATTTATGCAGTAAATGCCTGAAAGAACTAGATAATAGATTTGGCACTGTAAACAAAATGTAATGCTACATGGAATTCAAAATGGAATTGGCTCCACTCTTACATGTGAAATTATAGAGTTGGGAAATAGATGTTCAAATTGACTTATGTAAACCTCAAAGAGTTGCAGACCTTTGGATTGGATTCTAGTATGGCCTCCAATCAAGGGACATACAAAAAGCATACCAACATATTCATCATGTAGCTTTTGTTAACATTACATCATCTAAGATGTGCATGTACGAACATACAACCCTCTAAATTTGCTAAATTAAGTATAACTGATAATAGAATTCTTCATTGCAAATTCCTACTCTATTTTTACAATCCTGGCACGAGAGTGCCTCAGAAATTTCTAGTTTACATAGGGTGAGCTCAGCTCACCAACTGTTGTCTACAGATTTGATCTGCTCTTCCCGAAGACCATGAATCTGTAATAATGTGGAGTCTAAATTTCAACTAGCTTCTTCAAGGTAGTTACATAATGAAAACTAGAGATTCTATTTTTAATCAAATTTGCATTTTTTTGCAGAAGGGTTTCATAGAGATGTTTGAAAGGATATCTGAGGTCATCTTGCTTAATCAAATCAGCTAGAAAAATGGTCTTAGGTATTTTCTTTGATAATCGAGGGAAGAAATCTACCCAATGCTCAACCATGCCATTTTAGAATACAATAAAACATGATTTGTCACAGGATACAGTAGTATTATATGGACTAATTCAATGACTGCCATTATCTCTTAAGTCAAAGCTAAGGCTAGAATTTTGGGTCTAATGTTATTTTTGGAAAGACATTCCATTTGGGGAGTTCTTTTCATAACTTCCAAAGGTAAACTGACATGCAAAATGCCATAATCCACTGTGGATTTAGTTAAAGGCATTAAATTTACAGTTTTTTTACATTCTAAGAGCATTGCAAACTTCCTCATTTTATCCTAGCTAATCCACAAACAGGAATAAAAGCAAGTTTAACTTCAGTCAACCAAACTATTGAAATAATTTTAAGAAAGGAAATCCATCCACATATTTAAACAGCAACTCTGTTATGGATTCACATCTAATCTTAACGTTATCTACTTTTTGGTCAGTACCAATACAGATGAGAATTAAGCAGAAACTGTTCAAAACTATGAATAATCTATTTTGCATGTCTTTGGTTCCTTTAAATTTTCCCCCTTTCACCAGGAATTTTGACTTCTACTTGTTCTTCAAAATTATTTTGAATTTTATCTTTGTCTTTTGTAATAAAGTAGAAAAAAACCCTAAAGATGCAAATATCTTTCAGCCTTAAATTTCACTATTCTCTGCCCCTAACTAGATGAAATTGCTTAAGAGATATAGACCAAAACAAATACTTTTGTACAAAGCTAATTTTCTTCAGGGAAGGATACTTCAAGCTTACTATGGCCCACCATCATAGTGATGAGAAATGCATTTTATCATCAAGCAGTATAATTTTATTTTCAATGTCTTAGTTGATTAACTTGCTTCCAGAATGAAAATACAGTAAAATTCTGTATAAAATATAATGATGTATTAGAAAAACCTGTGTAAGTAAAATATCATACAACAATTCTACAGGCCCATGAATCTACTTGATAATTGATGGATTTTGAAAAAAAATTCAAAGTTATGTTTAACTAAATTATTAAATGTATTATTAAACCTATCAATTAGATAATATACACTTAAGATTTTGGTCAGTAATACTTTTTTTGTTTTTTTTTTTAGCTATCACTTTGCAATCGCCAAAATAAGAGGAGGTAACATCAGGTTTGGAAAAAACACTTAGTCAACACTGGGCAGAAATTGGGCCACAGATAAAGAAGTAATGGGACACAGCCCCTAATGGGGCAATTAAAGGAGGAGGAAATGAAATATGGGCACAATTCTTTTGGATCACCAAAACACAGCAATAAAATGTTCACATAAGCTTTTTCACTTGTGTCCTTCGTTAGTGGAGATGGGCTCTCCAAAGCATAGAGTAATTGTGGAGGTCTCGCTAATCTATTGGTGCAAGTGCACTGCTATGAAGGCTGCTGAATGTGAGAGGGTTGATTCAGTCACAGGGACCACTCAGTCTCTGAGGAAAGATAAAACCTATATTTCTCTCGTTTGTGTTAAAAGATGGGGGATGTCAAAAAAATATCGAGACAAGCTTCATGACTACGTACAATTGTGGTTTTAGTGGTGAAAATGCTAGACATCCAAAGAGGGCAAAACCTAAGGGGAGAACCAAATAGAATAATCCATCTCCAAACCAGTAATGCTAGGTGAAAAAAGGATATTTCATCTCACTGAACATTCCACACTTTTTATTTATTTATTTATTTATTCATTCATTCATTTATTTATTTGAGATGGAGTCTCGCTTTGTCGCCCAGGCTGGAGTGCAGTGGCGCAATCTCCGTTCACTGCAAGCTCTGCCTCCTGTGTTCACGCCATTCTCCTGCCTCAGCCTCCCAAGTAGCTGGGACTACAGGTGCCCACCACCATGCCCGGCTAATTTTCTTGTATTTTTAGTAGAGACGGGGTTTCACTGTGTTAGCCAGGATGGTCTCAATCTCCTGACCTTGTGATCCGCCCGCCTCGGCCTCCCAAAGTGCTGGGATTACAGGCGTGAGCCACCACGTCCAACCACATTCCACATTTTGTAGTCAAACAAATAACATTATTGTCCTCCAAATATAACTGGAATAAAGTCATGCCCATGAAAATACATAAATAATAGATTTGTTGTAGAGATAAGGCTAATTACATCATAATCTCCAAAATGTGGTTAGCATGCTTCAAAATTTTTAAATTTTAAAAGCCTAAGTGTAGGGTTTTCCTTCTATGTGACTGGATGAAAGATACATATCAAAATCTAAAACAAGATATTACACATGCGTAATTTTTCTTAACTTTACAAATAACAAAGTCTTTGAACCTTATTACTTGAGTTTCTATGACTCAGGACTCAAGATTTGAAAAGAAATTCCTAAATACAGAGAAAGCGTCATAGACCAGAGAAGACTGGGAAGGCAAGACAAGTGAGGGCAATGTGGTACCCTGACTTGGACCCTGGGGCAGAAAAGGATATTGATGGAACTGGTGAAATCCCATTAAAGCCTCCATTTTATATAATAAGAAAAATAAATGAAAAAATTAACTAGTTCTGAAGATTATACACAATTGTGCATGATCTGACTTTTGTAAGCATAGAATAAAAATATGTCCATCATTAAAACAAATACCTATAAAATGATCAAAGAATGAATAAACTTAGATGACATCAAGTGTCCCCAATTTAGTAGATTTCATAATAAATTAGAGGGGTGGAAATTTAAGGAAGAGGCTTGAATGATATCCATTGGGGACATTTTTATGAAAAGCAAGTCCCAAAAGCAAGGGCATGAACTTACGATCTGTTACCAGCCAGAGTTCAGAAATGTGAATAGAAAAGGAATTTACTTTCAGCTCCCAATCAGATTAGACAGTACTTTTTCCATGCAGACATTCTGGACCATTTACTCTGACCTATAACCGAACATTTTACATTTGCACTTATGTTTCCTTACCCTCCTTCAAATATTTTAATTCGGATTGGCTCAGTTTGTTTGGATCCAATATCTTTATCTCCATGAATATCTCCTTTCCCTCTTTCCTTTAAGATATTTCCCACTAGTTTCCTTTCTAGTTTGCTGCCAAATAAAAAGGACGCATCAGGTTTCATCTGTAAGACAAGAAGAGAGAATAATTTCACATGCTTTCTCCAAGACACAGGAGCTCCTATGTCCCACGCTTCCATAATCTCTGAAAATGAGCCTAAATTCTGTACCAAAAGGCCAGGAACTAGTTATATAAACTAAGGGCCACTAAGGATAAAATCAGATAAGAATGACAGTTTCCACTGAATAGATTCAACATTCTGTTAGCTATAATTATATAAATATATATTTTATATATAAAATATATATACACATATGCACTCAGCACTTTGTGCAATGCTAATACTTAAAAGACATTCTATGTTTCGAAGTAGCAATGAAAACAATCTATATTAATTAAGGAAGTAGTCTCAAAAATTATTGAATGGTAACTGATATAAGTGAAAACATATTTTTAAATCCTGTATTTGCCTCCTTATTAATTTAGCAGAAATTTCAAAATGTCCCTTAATATTTTTATAATTTTGCATGGAAGGCATTGATGGTTCTTGTAGGAACAAACCAGCCAGCAACTTGGAAAAATAAGTTTTGAAGGATATAGATGTCTCGTCAATGAGAGTAAGCTCTGCAGCATTTGCAAAGCTCAGTCCTCCATCCTTGTCTTTCCTTTCAGCCTCCACTCCCTGCTCTATGGCCCACTTCACAATTCCCTGAATTCCTCACACCCAAAGAAAATTAGACCTGCTAGGTCACTCACAAAGGTCAGAAGGAAAATAACCCATGGGAATTAATCCCAGTGGTAGGATTTCATGGCACCCAAATTTTTACATTTTAAAAGCATAAATGTAGGCTTTTCCTTCTGAAAATACAGAAAGTGACACTTTCAGTATTTGGACCATGTCCGAGACCTCAGAACCCAGTGCAGTCAGTGGCTTCTTCCACTCCTGAGTAAGGCCAGACTTTCTGAGAACGCCCCCACACTGACCTTCATTTTCCTTGTATATTTTTTTTGGCCTTATATTCTTCACTATGTAGTCTGCTCAGCAATCAAATCCACAATACAGAGTTCTTCCTAAAACAATATTTGTTACCTGAGTAAACTGCTTCCAAGCACTTGATGATGTAAGCTTGCCGGTTCCAGGCCTATGCATAGCAGCCAGAGTATAAATTTCTGCAGTGATTTTTTGCTTGGACCTCAGCAGAGCCAGTGTGGTCTTGGTGTTCAATCCTGATGGGTTTGGGTTACAGGAACTAATGCACCATGAAGCATAAACTGAGGATTTGAAGGTGGCCTGTTGCACATAACTGGGTTTTGTATAATTCAAGAAGCACCAACTCACAGTAGTTGTTGTCCGCAGACTGGGAAACTGAAGAATCTGCTGGAAATCTGCCATGTCCGTGAGAAGAAGAGTTGAATCTGCCACGTTCCCACTGGGGGCAGAGGCCATGCGGACCAGCATGCCAACAGGCCGCTTGTGGCCCTTCCTTTCCTCTTCCGGCTGACCATCTCCCGCTGGTAATGAAGAACTCTGTGGGCTCATGCTCATGTCCGATGCCGTCTCATCGATATCTAATTCATCTGAAGATTCTTTGCTTTCAGAAGGCCCACTGGACTTCTGCCCCAGAAGTGGTGCCTGGGAACCAGAAAGCATCTCCTTGCTGGGCGGGAATGGCTCCCTGGAAGATGGGCTAACAGAAGGATAGTCTTGAGATGAGGAGGGTGACAGAGAGGAGAAGGAAGATGACCCTGACTGCAAGCCATCTTTTGGCTCAGAAGCACACCCTTGTCGAACCAGCTGGGGTTTCTGGGGGCGGGAGAGGTCCTTTTTGATGTCTGAGTTGTTGAGCTCCACAGCACTAAGCTCCTCCACAATCTGTCCATACATCTTTTCTTCTTTGACCCTTTTCTGCTGCTTGGTTTCCATGAAGAGCTCCAAGCTACTGGCTGGAGAAAGCATTCGCTTGCTACCTCCCAGGGTGGCCACGCTGTCAGAGGTGGAAGGTAAACACAAGGGGATTGAGGATTCTAAGCCGAGGGGTAAAGTCTGAGGTGCTTTCCAAATGGGGTACTTCTCCAAGCCAGCATGCTGCCCCAGCACCTGGGCAATGTTGAATCCTATCCCTTGCATGGCTGCGTTGGTGACCAGTGTCCTTTGGGTCATATTCTCATCGACTTTGCATATGACAATGGCAGGGCTATTCTGCCCAAGTATCTGAGAAATGCTTGTGTACATGACACTTCCATAAGATGGTACGTGTGTTTGGATCCGAACAGGAACCACTGTTCCCGGGAGGGACTGCAAAGGCCCAGCATTTGCCGAGGCAAAATCTTCTTGAAGAACCTGCTCGGAGGGCGTTTCGGTTGACTTACTGCTCTGGTCTGATGGAAACTTTGGAAGAAGGTTCTTTGGGTGTAGCCCTGATGCTCCTGAATAACACGGGTAGGTCTGCTCTTTCGTGTGTGCATACTCAGCAGGTTTCTTTCCAGTGTTCCCTGCCACATGCTCTAAGGGATAGCTCGAATGGATTTCTGTCTGAAAAGAGGGCTTGCCATAGCTCTTCTGAGGGGGCTGAGCAAAGGGATGTGGGAAATGCGCCTGCCACCAGGGAGGCTGCTGAGCTGGTAAATGAACCATACAAACTGTAGGATATTGAAACTGAAACAAGGCATTCTGGATTGGAGAAAATGGAATTGTCTCTTGATGTGGAAATAAGTGTGGCTGTTCAGGTAAGTGTTTGCTTGTCATATAGGATGTTGGTTGGATCAAGGGATTTCTCAAAGATTCCTGACTGTCCATGTGCATGATCTGTGGTTGGGCCAGGTGCAGTGGCCCTGAGCTCAGCGGGGGACAAGGACCCACCACCTGCTTCCCTGGGTCCTCTTGCTGAAGAGGAGGCAGCACAGCAGGCGGGCCATGGTGCCACCCGGACCGGAGGCCAGCATGCAGGTGCTCCAGCTGCTCCTGCTTCACACTCTGATCCATGCCGGCCTCACCCTGGGTGATTTCTGGGGAGCCACTGAAGGAAGCTTGCCGCACCAGAAAGCATTTCTTCCTCTCCCTGGACGGTGATACCGTGGAGGCTGCCACTCCCGACACAGGAGCATGGGACAGATTCCCATAATCAAATGATTTGCTGCGAACTTCTGGGACTTCTGCTGGGTGAGGACAAGGCATCTGCTCTGATGAGCAGCGTCGCATCTCTTTCTGGTGGTGATGGCCTGGGACAGACAATGAGTATGAACCAGCAGGGACAGTCAGAAACTCTGAATGCTTCCCAAACTCATCCTGCTTAGGAAGTGCAGAAAGCTTACTGATTTCTTCTCTTTCAAAAGACATGGAGAAACTGGAGCTGTGAGACAAATTGCTTTCTTGGCTGGGGCTGCGGGAGAGGCCTGTGCCTGTGGATTCAAAGCTGGACTCCCCTGAGGAGTGCTCCATATCGGCAAGTCGCAGACGCTTCTTTTTGGGTGGCAATTTCTCCGCGGGGAGCTGGGAAAGAGTCTCACTTCTCTGGGGCCACTGAAATTCTTCCACAGGCTTCTCTGGCTCTTTGCTCTGGGCTTCTTTCTCCTTCTCGGGTTTATCAGGCTCCTCGGTCACTCGAATTTCAGGAACCTGGATGTTGTGTTGCCGAACTAGCCTGGGCTGTGTGTGATAGGACGGCTGCTGCACCTGCTGAGATGGAGAGGGTTTTCCCCCACTTTCTGCACCATCCCCAGGTGGAGCCCACTCAGGACTCACTGGGGCTTCTGAAATCTCACTGTCACAAGTCTCTGAAGGGGAAGGGGCTTTATCCTGTGTGCAAGCCACAAGTTCGGCTGACTCAGATCTTTCAAATGAATTGGGTCGGCTCAGCGAGTTGGTGTGCTGAATCACAGAAATCACATTTCCAGGAGGTTTCCTGCCCCCTAGGTCTGACATCTTGTCTGAATCAATGGCTGAAGGTGACTCCTCTGACACAAGAGATGGACTTCCAGGCTGCAGTTGGGGCCGACATGGGTCAAAGCGTTCCGTGTGACCATGAGAAAGGTTTTCATGTCCAGCCATGGCAAATCCACTCCTGACTCCTTCCTGCATCTGCAGTTTGGGGTCATAATCGGAAGCCATGATGCCCATGGGAGTGCTTACGATGCTGCTGCAGATCATGGGGGTGTCCTCTTCATCCCCTACGCTCTTCTCTTTCCGGCGTTTCCTGTTTTCACAGGTAGTTCCAAACATGCTTGGTACTCCCTGCAATGGCACCGCAGGATCCATGAAATATTCTCCACCATGTTTTAAAGAACTCAAGCAGGAAATGTCCCTGTAGCCTTGCTTTGGTGTTTCAGAGTCCTCCCACTTCTTATAGGGTTTCCGACAGACGTCATAGTCATACACAACCCTGTCCCCAGGAGACAATTTCTTTTCCTTCAGGGATGAACTGCTGACACCCTTCAACATCCTGCCATGGTGCTCGACCTCCACATGGCCCTCCTGTACTGAAGGCAGTTCAAATGCTGCTTGTCTTCTTAGCATGCGCTGAGGGGGTATGCCCACGGTCCCTGGATAGAATACATCGTCGGAACCAGTCATCCTTTCGTCAAATGAGTGACTTCCTCTCAAAGAAGGAGGAATAGTTAGATTAGTTGCTGAAGAAGTTGGCATTGAGTTGCTTCTAATAAGGGGTGAAGAGTCTACAGGAGCTTCTAAGAGAACCGGGTTACTGCCTTGGAAGTTTGCTGGATAAAGTTTTCCTTCATTCCTGATAGATGATGGAATAATCTGGGGTTGTCTAGACTCACTGTTGAACTTAGTGGATTTCAGCATGCTCGTTTGACTGGGGTCCACGTCTCCCTTGCTTGGGATCAGCTGTGAAACAGGATCTTCAAACATCTTGACATCTAACCTGGTGTTTACGTGAGGTAATGGTTCCATTATGCCCTTCCTACCCATTGCGGCACGCTCCTGACTTGTGGTTGTAACACTGAGTGCATTTCTCGGACTAAGCCGACAGTATTTTCCAAAGATGATTTCTTCATAAGACTTTGCATTTGTGTTGGGAGGGCTTATTTGCTGCTCAGCACTTTCTGAGCGAGAAAAGTAACCAGAATCAGTGCTTCCTTTACTGTGCGGGCTCAGAAGGTTGAGCGATGGCTCAGAATCTTGTCCTTTTTTCTCTGACAGTCTTAGTGCAAGTTTCTGTTTGACTGTGTGCGAATCATCAGCCTTAGTATTTAAAGATGGATTTGGTAGCATATCAGGGCCCATATACTGAGAGCTTTCATTAGGGAGAGGAATCCCACTTTTAGGAATAATCAAAATCGGCACCTTCATTGGACCTCCCAATGATTCTTCCAATGACCCATGATAGCCACCTCTGCTGGCAATGTCCAGTGGGATGGGTGGGCCAGGACTCATTTTGTCAGAAGCCTCGGCAAATAAAGAACTCTCCTCATCTGTGTCTGTACTCTGTTCACCATCTGAATGTATTTCTGCTTCTACATCAATAAAACCAGCCTCTAGGTCCAATTTAGATACCGCTGACTCTGTGAAAGGTACTAATCCTGCCTTAATTGCATGGGCATGTGACTTCCTGTGCTTGTACAAATTGCTCTTTGTCTTGAAAGAGAAACCACAAGGTATACATGGATATGGCCGCTCCCCAGTATGGGACCTGATGTGTTTTTTTAGTACGCTAGGTTTGGCACACGCTCTGCTGCAGTAAGGGCAAATGTACTTGCCAGGCTTTTTGGGTTTGTGCTCTTTCTTGTGAGCCTCTTCTGCCTGTTCGATACTTTTCTGGGAGTATTGGCTATAAGCAGGGTTCAGACTTGAAATCTTTTTTCTAGGATAACCACCACTGTGGCCATGTATAGGAAAAGGAAATAAGTCCTCAGAGGCAACGGATGGCAAAGGGCCAGGGAAAAGCCACGGAGGACCTTCGAGGCTCTGATGTGGCTTGGTGCTGTGCATGACCCCCTGTGGCAATGAGTGCTGAGGGAAAGAGAGTGAGTGTTGGCATGAGTAAGGACTCGGATGATGCGGTGGATATTGCTTCTCTGTGACTTGCTGCACCACTTCACTAGGGGAGGCCAGTTTCCCAGAACCAAACAGTTGTGCTGATGCTGTGTTTCCGATTTGCTCAGGCTCTATTTGTGGTTGCCGCTGTCCTTCTTGACTGCCAAAAGTGCTCATCTTAATAACAGCCGATTGTTCCTGTCTCCATCTACCTGATGCTTTATCAGTTTCTCCAGACCTTGAGGTAGCCTTTTGTCCTAGAGCTGTGTCCCCAGTGTCCATTTTGTTACACAAGGTCTTAAGTGCTAGTTCCCCAGAAAGCGGTGCAGACTCATGGAGTATCTCCAAAGCTGTGCTTCTTAAAGCTTGGTTGCTTCCATGTTCCAAGGGGTCTGCAAACTTGCTGATTGCTCCTTCTCTTTGGAACCTTCCACACGCACACCACAGTCGATGGGCATTAGATAGTAATGTCCTTGGACCAGGGCTATAACACAGTTCTCTCCATTGTAGAAATGTCCATCCAAAAGCTAAGTGCAAATCTATAAAGATTTCTTACGGCATTTGAAAATTTTCAACTAGGATGAAATTGGGATGATGAATAGTCTAGAAGAAATTTTGCCCATCAACTAGAGCAAAGCTCAATTGCCAGTTTCACTAAGATAAAATGACCTGAAGAAAAAGAAAATACAAAGAGATTGTCATAACAGTTCCAAATAAGAAACCAACAAAAAAAAAACCTAACTAACCAACCAGAAATCAGATAAATTTGAAATGCTTCTTACTCCAAGGAATTATTCTTATTGAGATTACATTAATTCCACAATTAAAATATATTAATTTCAAACTCAGCGTTAAGTCATAAACGTAAGTCTCTTCCATGTTTGAATTTTGGTCACTCTTTTAAATATCTTTAACTTTAGAAAAATATCCTTGATGGATAGTATCTACAAAAGTATAAGATTTTAGAAAGCCCCATTAAAAAAATTAGAGCTATTCCTAACCAAGTTTTATGATTTGTATGCCAAAGTGTATTACATATCTCTATATAGGGATATGTTTTATAGCTTAATACAAAAAATATGTGGCCAGGCATGGTGGCTCACTCCTGTAATTCCAGTAGTTTGGGAGGCTGAGGCAGGTGGATCATGAGGTCAAGAGACCGAGACCATCCTGGCCAACATGGTGAAACCCTGTCTCTCCTAAAAATACAAAAATTAGCTAGGTGTGGTGGCATGCACCTGTAGTCCCAGTTACTCGGGAAGCTAAGGGAGGGGAATCACTTGAACCCGGGAGGCGGAGGTTGCAGTGAGCCGACATCATGTCACTGCACTGCAGCCTGGCAACAGAGCGAGACTCCATCTCAAAAAAAAAAAAAAAAAAAAAGCCATATATATGTTATACATTAATATAAAATATAAATATAACAGTATATATATAAGCATACATATATAAAATACATGTTTTATAAAATTCATAAAGTATTATATATTACTATAAAGTATAGCTTTATTTTACAGCTTAAAATCAGTGATTAGTAACATGACATCAAGGCTGTAAGAATCAGATGTCACAGAAATTTGGAAAAGATAAAAGGGTACATCTAAACAAAACAATTATAAAGTCTTCTTAATATGGAAAACAAAGCATATTTATAGGACAGTTTAAAAATGAAATGATTACCTGAACAGTTTAGAGCTCTCATGGGCATGATTGTCCTGACGCTTCCTGGATACAAAATAAATGCAGTTAGGAAAAATTGTTCCATTAAACCATGCCATTGATACATACAAATACAAATTCCAATTTCCAGTTCATCATATAAAGGGTTTACAAAGCTATGTACCCTAAAACAAAAGCTAGAAACTGCTTCAGAAAGCAGTTTACACCAGAAGAGTAAACCTTATATTGACACTGTGACTCAAAAATAACTCAGAGAAAATATTATAAAAACATCATGGTAATATTTTCTAAGATATACGATTATTATATATCAAACGTCTTAGTTATTTAAATGTAATCAGCCTAGTTCTAATTCCCTAGATACTAAAAGTTGAGAATAGTGGGAATTTTTTGTTTTGTTTTTTGAGACAGAGTCTCACTCTGGTGCCCAGGCTTGAGTACAGTGGTGGAATCACTGTTCACTGCAGCCTTGACCTCCCTGAGCTCAGGCGATCCTCCCACCTTAGGCTCCCCAGTAACTGGGATTAAAGGTGTACACCACTACACCCATCTAACTTTTGTATTTTTTGTAGAGATGAGGTCTTGCCATATTGCCCAGGCTGGTCTCAAACTCCTGGGCTCAAGCAATCTTGGTCTCCCAAAGTGTTAGGATTATAGGTGTGAGCCACCTCACCTGGCTGAAAATAGTGGGTTTTTTTGTTTAGTTTTTTTTTTTTTTTTTTTTTTTTTTTTCCTGATAGGTTTGAATGTTTATGTTTAAAAAGAATAAATTTCCTTTTTAGGAAATTTACATAATGGCAAAGTGAAGGAGTCCTCTAGATGAGGGCCTATGATTCAGGAAGACTTGACAACTAAGTAATCATTCAATTTTAAGTGAATACTCAACTTCCTTAAGGCAGTGTTCAATGAGGTACCCAGAGGATTCTGAGAACTTCAATGATAAACTGTATCAACTGTCATAAAACCTCAGATGTTTCCTTGATAGGCAATGTGTCAGTTCATCAAAATAAAAAAGATCATACACATTGACCTAGAAATTCCACTGCTGGAAATATATCCTTACAGGTGTCCTTGTACAAGCGCACACTAATATATGTACAAGAACTGCTTAAATAAATTATGGCTCAATTATAAAACTGAGGCATTTGAAAAAGTACAGCTATAAGTGCCAATATAGAAACTTGTTCAAGGAATAGTAACATTAAATGCAAGAAAAGCTTATTGCACCCTAGTATGAAGACACATTGTTAATCCTATGGGTGAAAAAGAGGAACAATTGATCAACAGAAAATTCCTGTGAGGATGCCAGACAGCATGGACACCAGCCTGATCAACATAGAGAAACTCCGTCTCTACTAAAAATACAAAAAATTAGCTGGGCGTGGTGGTGCATGCCTGTAATCCCAGCTACTTGGGAGGCTGAGGCAGGAGAATTGTTTGGACCCGGGAGGCAGAGGTTTCAGTGAGCCAAGATGGAGCCATTGCATTCCAGCCTGGGGAACAAGAGCAAAACTCCATCTCAAAAAAAAAAAAAAAAAAGTGGAACCTGGGATTCAGAGGAAAAGCAAAGAAAGGATTTTTACTTTTCACTTCATGACTTTCAGTAAGTTTAATTTTTGTTTATTTTTCTTAACATGAGCATGTTTATCTTTTTAAATAAAACACTGGTTAATAATTTTTAAAAATGCTACCATGCAGACGTACTGCAGATTCCTAAAGCAAAACTCAAATAGTAGTCTTACTTCCATGGGCAATTTTCTCCCTAACATAGAATTTGACTGTGATGATGATGATGAGAGAAGTTGGACTTTGAAAGGGGAAAAGCACCTGGAAATTCCCACAGGAACAGTAAGTCTTTGGGTGAGAAATCAGTAGCCCCTAGATATTTGTAGTAAGACATCTGTACTCAAAGATTCCTTCTCTTAATGGCCATGAAGCCTAAGAGATTTGTAAAGCAGCAGTCAAAAAACTAAACAAAGATATTAATTTCAGTTTGCTAAAAAGTTTTGCTGTTGGATTTAATTTTTTGCTGCGCAATAATTTTCTGTAGCATCCCTCTATAGAAAATGAGGCAAAAACTGAAGCAGAAGTGATGGCCTCATAATATTCCAATGCAAATTTACTTCTGTCAATTCCAGGCACCATGCTAACAAGAAGACGACACAATGTTGATTCTGAATTGGCTGACTGTGTTTAATTAACTAAATATTTAAGGTTCATGTAGACACAGCCTCTGTCAGATTTGCAGAGGTAAATAATATCCTCTAAAATGGAAGTATGCTACATCTCCAATTCAAGACAAGCATGTGTGAATCCTCAATTAGGACTCAGAGTTTGAAGTGAATAATTTCTAAGTTACTTTTCAGATTTAATATTGTATCATAGTATTGATCTATGCATGCAGTTCCACTGTTAATTATAACAATGATAATGGCTGTCATTTACTATATATTTACTATGGGCTGACACATACTGTTAAAGAGTTTCATGTACATTGTCTTATTTTATCTTCATTATACCCCTATGCTAAGGGTATTATTACACCTATTTTACAGTTGAGAATGATTCTTAGAGAGGTTGGATTTCAGAACCAAAATGCAGATCTAAATTTGATGACTTCTAAGTCTAGGAGGACTCACCACCATTCTCCATTAAGTTTTATTCCAACTTAAAATAATACATCTTCAATAATATCTTCACCTAAATATTTTCACTTAACTTTAATATGTGAAATGTCTCAACTTTTAATGGTTCTGAGAGAATATAAATGAGCTCTGCATGTTTGTAGTACAAAAAAATGGCCCCAAAATGCCATTTCCTAGAAATAAAAAGTCCATAATTTAAATAATGTTCAAAATATGTATATTAAGTATTAATGAGAACAGCTTCTTGTAAGACTGTAATAAAGTCTCATGACAGACTATTTTCTTTTGTTCTTTGAAAATCATTACTGTTTTTTTTTTTAGAGGAGGGGTCTCACTTTCTTGTCCAGGCTGGACGCAAACTCATGGGCTCAAGGGATCCTCTGGCCCCTGCTTCCCAAGTAGCTCCCAAGCCACTGTGCCCAGCTTGGAAATCATTAGTTTTAAGGAAAATAAGAACCTTACAAGTGAAAATCAGGTATGTATCATTTTCCATCTTTTGGTTGACACAGAATATATAATTTTACTCAAAACATAAACTTCAGGGATTGGGCATGGTGGCTCACCCCTACAATCCTAGCACTTTGGGAGGTGGAGGCAGGTGGATCGCTTGAGCTTAGAAGTTCGAGACCAGCCCGGGCAAAACTCCATCTCTACAAAAAATTACAAAAATTAGCTGGGTGTGGTGGCATGTACCTGTAGTCTCAACTACTCAGGAGGCTGAGGTGGGAGAATCACTTGAGCCCAGCAGGTCGAGGCTGCAGTGAGCTATGATTGCAGCACTGCACTCCAGCCTGGGGAACAGAGTGAGACTCTATCTCAAAACAAACAAAAAAAAACAAAACAAAAACAGCATAAACTTCAAGTAATAAGTACATACAATTTTATAAAAAACGGGGCTGGAATAATTTATTTCATAAGTTATTCCATAAAATATAATGTTTTCACTTAGCAATGAGGTAATACCTTTATAAATCAGACATTTAATTTTTATGGTTTAAAATAATAAAACCATTCTTATACACTAAGGGCATATCATCTAGTAGATGCATCAAATAAAATTCAGAAATAATATTCTGCTACTAGAGAATACACCAGAAGGTGAAAAACAGTGACTTACATAAAATTCAAAATCAGATATCCCATGGTCAGAACAAAACATGTCTAGACCATTAAGTTAACTGTTTAATTTTTAGGAGAAGGAGGCTACTCAGAAAAAAAGTCTTATCTATCATTTTATTTTAAAAAATCAATTTTGCTAAGTTTAACATAGGATCTTTCTATATTCCAGCAGCACTTATTATCCAGAAAGTTTTTAAGATTCAAAACATTAACTCAATTATGCAAATAGCTTCTGTCAAGAAAATCTCTTCCTTCTAAATTTCTAAGACAAGCCTACCCAAGACGCCCCACCACTTTACCACCATTTTATCATCTAGCTAGATGATATCCCACGCCATGCTTTCTCTCCTGGGTTGTGCCGGAAGAGCGTCCATCTTTGTGCCTAAGCTGGAGGTCCCAGCCCTACAGGGATCCCTCCTCTGATTCACAATGTCTAGTTTTTCACTTCAGTGGAAGACTTACTAGGGAACTAGAAATCATGCTTATTTCACATGAACCTTTCACATTTGATTTGAAACATGTTTGAGGATGTCTTTTTCTCTTCAACACTATCCTTGGGGAGCCTTTGACTAACTACTGTCCATAAAATCACGTCTCTTCTTGGAGTTTCTGAGACACACAGAGAAAGGTAGGTGGGAGAGAAAGTGAGTGATGGCTTCTTTTTGGAATTTATTGATCATATTTATGAACCATTAAAAATATGGACTATTTGTATTAGTCATTTTTCTACAGCTGCTTATCCTGGAAACTGAAAAGATTCTGCAATGGAAATTGTATGCATCATAATCTATTACTGAACATGGCATGACTTTCTCTTTAAAAACGAGCAGGATTTGGGAGGGTTTGAAAGTTTCTCTGCTACTCCACTCAAAGTATACTGAGGAAAACAAATTCACTTTAAAAACAATTGGGTTTTCCAAGTTTAATTCAAGGTTAGATAATGGCATTTGTCTTGTTTTGTTAGGTGACACTTTTACTAAGCAACCTAACTCTTCCAAATGACATAAATTCGTGAGCTTGCATTTTATTACTAAAATGTATAAAAATGCTTATAGATAAGAAAACATTTTAATAAGTATGTTAGAGAAGGAAATCTATATTAAATGAATCATTAAGTCTAGGAAAATACTTTCTTTGGACTTCATAATATTATTATAAATCATTAAATGTACCATTGTATCTACCTGCAATTTTAGTTTAATTTCTTCAACAGAGATCTACTTAGAACTATAAAGATCTATAGTAATATGGTTAATTATAGCTACAGCATTTCTCTATGACTGTGTAGAGTCAATTCATTTTTCAGACTCTCTAATAGTCCATTAAAAATATATACCAGGTTTCCTAATCAACTGATACATCAAAAAATGCAGTAGGAGAGTAATTCTCATATGCAAACAGTGAGTTATCACTTTATTCACTGATATTTCCTTTTATGGTAACCAAACCCACACAAAGTCATTTTTGGCACCCACTGCCAACAAAGGAGCGGAATTCCAAATACAGTTTTGCATTCACCGTTAAAATTTTCTCTAGTGGGTTTTGAGTGCTATGAAAGGAGTAAGATAATTGACTGGATAATAAAACTCAGGGGATATGACTCTGGGTTTCCTGTGGATACTGCTACAGCCCACAGGAGTCCTCCAGTCAATAAAGACAGACATTGTCTGACAGGCTCATCACACTTTTCAGAGGGGGATCATGTAAACAAAGAGATTACCTCTGCATGGCTATTTCGGTGGTAATGGAACTAAAGGAATTGAAGTGAAAGAAAATATTACAGGGAAGAGCTGACATTCTTCTAGAAGTGTGCCCTCTCCTTTGGCCACTCTTCAGAGTCCCACTCAAATAAGTTTGGTACCCAGTTAAATAATGTCCTCAGACAAGCTCCCAAAGGAAAGTCACAGAAACAGCCTCCTGGATGGACCTCCTCAGAGGTCTCTTCAGGATAACGACTGGGTGGGATTGGCAGGAAGACAGGCTTGCTCTGCAGAAGAATAAAGACCTACAGTACCCAAGGTTGTCAATCTGGGATCTTTTGCTTAGAAAAACATTATCTCAGAAAAGACTTTACCTCAGGAAATTAGTCATTACTTGAGTGGTGGCAAAAGTCAAGTGAGCATTAAATAATGACATCCTAAATAATGATGGTATAAAATGACTGGCAGCAAACACAGCTTCTCCACTTCCAACATTAAAAAAATAAAACATTTTTTAAAATGTAAATGGTCACTTGCTCTTTTCTTGAGGATTTGGTGGTATGACACTTATAAACATTTGGTCTTTTCTTGAGGATTTGGTAGTATGACACTTGTAAACAAAATATGTGTCTTATGGTAATAATTAGTGAATGACATTTTAGAAGGGACATCATTGTGTTTGTTATTAAAATGCCATAGATCAATTGTAAAATCTTTAAAAAACGCATGAACACCTCAGGGCATCGTAGTTGTAACACTGATCCCACGAGTCACTTAGACACTTATTGCCCAACCACCGCTCAGAGCACACATGCTCAGAGAGTATGGGATGAGGGAAAAAAGGAACTACCAAGAAAGAAGGCATGACGAGTGCCAGAGTCCAGCTGAATAAAGACTTATTTCCACAGGAGGATTTTTTAAAAGGTGCCTTCCTGAGAGCCAAATTCATTATAAAGGCTTCTTTTAGTAAAAATTCCCATAACAACCTCAGTTCCCTCCAAAATGAGCAAGTTGCCACTATATGGAGAAAACTATATTATATATAATCCTGCCAAGCAATACAGAAAATTTTTGGAGAACAGTAAAAATATTGTGATGATCATCCTCTAATTTGATGTAATTAAAATCTAGTTTGATATTTAAAACCTAATGAGAAACAATCATATTTTTCAATGTGGGCTGCAATGCAGGCATCATTGTATGTATTTGTAGAGTTTGCCTATTTAGTCAAGATATTTATGATTTATTTTGACTACAGCATGCTGCTTTTAATATTTTGTCATACCTTTTAAAATAATTTTTTAAATTGTGATTTCACCTTTCTACTGAGATGTTTTCTCATATAGCAAAAGTTATTAGGATTTACTAAGTAGAGTCTCACATGAAAATAAACTTTGTCAGAAATAAATTCTGTGAAATAAAGCTATTTTAATTATAACAATGATAATTAATTATAATTAAGACTGGTGGGCCGGGCGCGGTGGCTCACACCTGTAATCCCAGCACTTTGGGAGGCCGAGGTCAAGAGATCGAGACCATCCTGGCCAACATGGTGAAACCCTGTCTCTACTAAAAATACAAAAATGAGCCGGGCATGGTATCAGGTGCTTGTAGTCCCAGATACTTGGGAGGCTGAGGCAGGAGAATAACTTGAACCCAGAAGGCAGAGGTTGCAGTGAGCCGAGATTGTGCCTCTGCACTCCAGCCTAGCTAGCGACAGAGCAAGACTCCGTCTCAAAAAAAAAAAAAAAAAAAAAAAAAAAAACTAGTCTACTATGAAAAACAAAATACAACAAAACAACATTTTTCTCTCTAGATGGAAAATATATTGTTTCCTCCCTGATTTGATGACAAAATCAGTTTATATATGAGCCCATGGTCGGCCAAAACAGCTTTTCAAGTTTAATGTAACACGAGAATAAGAATAAATAAATTTTAGTTATTAACCTGTTATCCGCATATCAAAAAACTGCATCACAACCGTCTTTGATTTCCAAGATGCCAACTCTCCTCACAGGAGCTCATGCACAACTTCTGGGAATCTAAAAGATGAACAAGAAGATTTAAAAGATGATGACACCTGTCATGAGTTTAATAAGCATGCTCATTCTTCTTCACCACAGAACCTACCTTCCTTTAGGAAAGAAAATTTGGAACTGGATCTCTCAATAAGCTATTTTCACCCCCACAAGAAAGAATTTCCTTTCTTTTAACATAGTTTAAATCTGTTGAATAAATACTTGTATTTAAAAGGAATTCCCTGTAACAGTGAAATGCTAGAGTTAAAACTTCAAGTATCAGAACTAGAAATTGTGTCATTGTAGTCCATGATACGGTTCTGCCACAAAGCTGAGATTTCCAAAGAACATCTTTTCTTTCTTTTTTTTTTTT
This sequence comes from Theropithecus gelada, assembly GCF_003255815.1. Classification (NCBI taxonomy): domain Eukaryota; kingdom Metazoa; phylum Chordata; class Mammalia; order Primates; family Cercopithecidae; genus Theropithecus; species Theropithecus gelada. The sequence continues at coordinate 167,607,883 of NC_037671.1, forward strand.
TTAAATTATACTTTAAGTTCTAGGGTACATGTGCATAACGTGCAGGTTTGTTACATATGTATACTTGTGCCATGTTGGTGTGCTGTACCCATCAACTTGTCAGCACCCATCAACTCATCATTTACATCAGGTATAACTCCCAATGCAATCCCTCCCCCCTCCCCCTGCCCGTGATAGGCCCCGGTGTGTGATGTTCCCCTTCCCGAGTCCAAGTGATCTCATTGTTCAGTTCCCACCTATGAGTGAGAACATGCGGTGTTTGGTTTTCTGTTCTTGCGATAGTTTGCTGAGAATGATACTGGGTATATACCCAAACGATTATAAATCATGCTGCTATAAAGACACATGCACACATATGTTTATTGCGGCACTATTCACAATAGCAAAGACTTGGAATCAACCCAAATGTCCATCAGTGACAGACTGGATTAAGAAAATGTGGCACATATACACCATGGAATACTATGCAGCCATAAAAAAGGATGAGTTTGTGTCCTTTGTAGGGACATGGATGCAGCCGGAAACCAAAGAACATCTTTAGGTGTATCAGCAACTAAACTTCGCAGGTGAAGTCTTAGATAACCTTGTTGTAAATTTGTTTCTATAGTTTATTTCAGCAATGTTATAGTTTGTGCTAAAATTAAATTCTGAAATAGGAATCCAAACCCAACCAAAGCAAAATTCAGACTTTCCAAAGTCTAGTAAGTAATGAAGAAAGGAACTTTTCATCTATAGAATTAATATTTATTCAAGTATGATCCAAAGAAATGCATGGAAGGTCAAACTACCTAATCCAAATAGATTAATCAATGATCTTAACAGAGTTTATCTCCCAGTGTAAAAGACCTACTTAAAAATATTATTATGATACCCATAATTGTATATTTGTTATTTTTTAAAAAAATTGCTCTTTCTTCCTGACAAGTTATTACAAAACTCTTGTAAGAATAACTAAAGCATTAAACAACAGTTAAAATGTGCTTTCCTGCAGTACCACTTCATGTGAACATTCAAAGTGTTTAAAGGAAGTAGTTTGCTTTAGTTTCCCCCTCATTTCTGCACATCACTGCGGTAGCACTTCAGGACACCCTGTGCACTTGAGACATGAATCATTATAAGCAAGTAGGCCCACTCGGTTCCTCAAAAGACACAAAAGGTGCAAAAATAGCTTCTGCAATTGAAGGAAGAACCACGTCAGTAACCAGATGAATGTGGGTGGTCACATAAGATTCTGGTGCTGCAAAGGGCAAATTATTAAGCAAATGCTAGATTTATTTTCTTTTTTAAACTTTATTCTTCTTGCCTGAAATCAACGGTTTGCTGGTACCCAAAGTGACACCTAACAAGGTCTACTATTCTCAAAATTGAAACTTTCATCAACGCTAAAGAGCATGATTCATTAACATAGAAGGAATAGAGGCGATATCCTAAAAAATACACATTTTCTATAAGATAATTAACTGTAGGTTTAACACACTAAATATCACACTTTTTTAAAAAAATCAAATAAAAGCACTTCAAAAAACACCACAAAAACTATAATCTAGTCTAAAGTAAAGCATGGCATTCCTCAAAAAAAAAAAAAAAGAAAAAAAAAAAAGAAAAAGAAAGAAAGAAAGAAAAAAGAAATCACTGAGTTATTTTGTACTCCAAAAAAATACACCCAAGACATAAATGGGCCAATGTTCTAAAGAGACAGATATTTATAGGGAGCCTTAACTTGCAGTAGTCAGTGACTACCTCTGACTGGTAATCTCACAGTCACCAAATTAAGAGGCAAGAAGGTAAAAGAAGAGCTTAATTTTCAGTAGGCCAGCCAATCTCCCTTCCCCTACAGAAATCATCATTCCTACCAGCAGCATCCACAGGCAAAACAGAGCACGTGAGTGCCCCCCAACAAGCCGTGATGGGACAGCATTCCCAGTTCTGACTCGCTTTTCCAGTCTTACTTTCTAAGATGATGGCTACTGGAAATGGTAAACATTCCTTTCATGACATGTACATGTATTTGAAATTATAGATTACAGATGATTCCCCATTTCACCTGGTAAGAGGATTCGAAAACTGGTTCTGTTGCATCACTCATGACCTTTTAAATGTTTGGGTTTCTCTTGAAGAAGAGAATGGTAATCATGTTATACTTATCTTTACCTTACAGAAAGTTCCAGATAATTAGTGTGATTTTAAAGCAAAGATGCAAATGATATTAACATGAAAGATATTATATCAATTTCGGCATTTCTGCACAAATCATTTTGTTATAAATTGAAATCAGTAATGGCCTCTACAATGGGACTTGGTTATTGTTATTATTGAAATGGAGATATGGAGATGCCATCTCAGAAATTTATTTTTTGCATTAATTTTAAGTGAGTTTTTGTGTCTTTATTTCTCCATCAAAATAAAAGAAAAACCTTTCATCAAACAGCTCTTGAGAATGTATTATGATAACTCATGCTCCTATTCTCAAGAAATCAACAGTTTACATAGTATGTTATTAAAGAAATGGACTAAAGGAGGAAAGATGATTATTTCTTCAACTTTGCTTTTAGGTTGTTAGATTCATAAGAACTTACCAGGTAATGAAACCTTAATATTTAATAAAACAAACAAGTTTTCAGAAATAGTGCTAATGAATCTTGATAAATATCCCAAGGTCATTTAAAATTCCTTCCTAAATATGAGGTAAAAATTATATTTCACTGTACCACGTACAGGATGGTTTTTCTGTCGACTTGCAGGTTGAAAGAGACCCTTGAAAATATTTTCCAATCCTCCATCTCCTATTTGTAATAAACACTTGGAAGATTTGAGTATTACTGTTTCTATCCCAGTGGTTTCTCAGCCTTCCCATTCTTAGAAGAGAAAAAATCCTTGGCATTACTTACTTGTTCTTGGATGCTTATGGGTTATTACTATTAAGCTAAGCAAGAGTCAAGCTACTGATTGATAGATGATAGATAGACATTTAAAAAATATCCATTGTTAGTGGGATTGTCTTTTTCCATTCTCTACTTTTCCAAATTGTTTCAAAACAAGTTATAGTTAATGCTTTAATATGACTCTTACATGAATCTAGCAAGAGGTGAAGGTTTCATTGGCAGAACTCGCAAGCACCTCCCATCACCCTTGTTTTTTCTGAGGTTAAATAAATATACACTATATCACAATTTTAGGAGAAGAGCTGATAAGGTAAACCAGTTACACTTTAGATGAGCATTATTATAATTAAAAACAGTCATTATTGGCTGGGTGTAGTGGCTCACACCTGTAATCCCAGCACTTTGGGAGGATTGCTTAAGACCAGGAGGTTGAGCCCAGTCTGGGCAACATAGCAAGACTCTATCTCTGCAAAAAAAAATTTAGGCAGGTGTGGTGGTGCACATCTGTAGTCCCTGTTACTTGGGAGGCTGAGGTGAGAAGATCATTTGAACCCAGGAGCTTGTGGCTACAGTGAGCTATAACTGCACCAGCCTGGGGGATAGAGTGAGACCCTGTCTCAAAAAAAAAAAAAAAAAATCAAAACAGCAATGAAAATAATTCTTATAAAAATGGAAAAATGGCAAATAGGAACTGGAAACAAGATATGATAGCTTTATTTCTCAGTAAAAAGGAGTGTTTAAGTATTACATGTTTAAAAGAATGAACACTACTCTTCACTAAAGAGACACTTTACTCTTATAGTAGGGAATAGAAAAAATTCAAAAGTAGCGACTACAGATGGGAGAAGAGCACTGAAAGAGACATCAATGTTCAAGATATACTCCACCAATTTCACACGGTTTTTGTAGAAAAACCTCTCTACAAAAAAAAAAAAAAAAAAAAAAAAAAAAAAAAACCAAA